>NC_062982.1:11178917-11480936 GCF_023078275.1 Leguminivora glycinivorella
TTAGTCATGTTGCTAAGAGAGTTGAGTTCATATATAAAATTATAAAAAAATAATACTTGGTGTAAACTTGAATGAGTTTTACTCACTGCATTAACCATGAGATAAGTTATAAGACATACTAGTTTGTTACTACCACCACCACGACCACGACCACGGCCAGTTCCACGGCCGGCGGTTTGCGACCACGGCCAGTGCAACCTGGCCGAAACGTTGGGAAAAAAGGTAAAAATAATGTTAATTAATCGCGTTCGACCTGTGTGTGACTTTAAATATGTGTACAAAGCGCGAGAACTTAAAGTGTTAGTTTGTTACTCCAAAGATATAAAGAAATAGTGTTATTTTGCGAGTGTCCATAACTGAAACCGGAAAACTGCGTACCTCCTATGATGGACAAGGAACAATTTACGAAACCAAAATATACAAGAAACAATCCTATTATGTTAAAATAACGCAAACTAATAAAAATTGACTCATTGAGTACCAGTTAGCTATAAAAGTAAAATTTTAAACTTATTTCACTGTCCATAATAGGGGATCCATTACTGGAGAACTGCCGTCCATGATTGGAGAAAAAACACCTCGTTTTAATCTTTTAATCTGTTAACTATATGAAGAAACCAATAGCAGTATATATTCTGCAATACGCTTGAAATGTAAAAAAAGGATAGGACATTCAAGTTTCAACACGCTTAGCGGTAGAATTTTTACATTTATCAGTGAAATATCAAAAATAGGCAATATTTTATCTTGTCCGTGATTGGGTCCGTTACCTTAAAATACAATTTTCAATTTGCTTTCAAGTATGCGAACTTGGAATTAAGATTATATTTGTTAAAACTAATTTATTTAAAACTTATGTTTTAGTTTATTTATCGCGGGTAGGTAATATTTCAATAAATCGAATTCAAGGGAAGTGCCTCATTCAAAAATTACAAACTACGTTGAAAGAATATGTAACTCACGAATGCGAGTATAAATGGATAGACTAAGTTTCTGAAAGTTCTGTCGTCATGACAAGGCGGTTATGCACATCACTCACTGCTGACATTTACAACACTCCCTGAGCCTATCGCTATTAGAGACACCAGAATATGACTGGCCTCCGATTATGCTTCGTTTTTATGAATCTATAGTTCAACGTTTACAGTGACAAGCTCAGAATGTCTCGTGAATTAGAACTAGTCACCTGTGGCGTGCGAAGCTCAAAGTGACGAGTTGGCAAATAATAACATGAATGCGCTCGCTAAGCCCACGCCTTCGCTGAAAAACTATTCATAAAACAAGGTGAATCCAGTTTGCGAAGTGTTGATTCACGCGCTTCTATCAGTAGTAGGGTATGCAAACCGGTTAACCGAAAGACTTTTTGGCCTCGGTTGAAAACCCGTTTTCTAAGTCTCTAACCGGTTAATAACCGAAACTATATTTATTTCCCAAAATGACCAAATTAGGCATTAAAAAGGGTCAAAAGTACGTAATTCTTCATTGTTTTGTAACAAAAAAGATTTATTTATTACTTTTCATTGACAGCATTACGCACCTGCACTGAATTTCTTAAAGAAGTCATAGTATAGTCATGATTTTATAATCTAACTAAACGTGAAGATTAAACAATAGTCCCGAGTCCACTCAAATATACATTTTATACAGTAGAGTCCGGTTTGTATTACGACTCCGCATATACCTAACGTCCAACTGCTTACAATAACCGAATAACGGAAGCACAGGTATTTGTTTGGTTTTCATATATGATATTATGAAAGTACATCCGTTTATTACGACTCCGGTTTTAACGACAAACCGCTTTTTACGACGTAATTTTACGCAAAATCCGTCCGTCAAGTCCGGTTACAACGACGAGCGACAACGGTTTAACTAGTAAATTGAGGAAACAAAGCCATTTCCGCCCCAAGCACGGCCCCCTGTCTTGCCTACAAGTAGCAAAATGAGATTGTGGCCATGTGACTTTTTGGAGCATTGGTTTTAATAATTTTAACAATTGGTTCGCCTCGGGTCTAATCTTATGAGCTAAATAGAACCCACTTTTTATTTTTCGATTGCCTATAAACTAGTTTTACTTAATAAAACAATCGATTGTTATATTAATTACGTAAATCGAGGTTCAAGGAATGCGACTATTTATTACTAGCTTTTGCCCGCGGCTTCGCTCGCGTTAGAAAGCGACAAAAAGTAGCCTATGTCACTCTCCATCCCTTCAACTATCTCCACTTAAAAAATCATGTCAATTCGTCGCTCCGTTTTGCCGTGAAAGACGGACAAACAAACAGACACACACACTTTCCCATTTATAATATTAGTATGGATTACGAAACACTACAGTAATTTTCCGGTGATGAGCAAGCACGCATACTAAAAATTGACATATCTTTAAACCGAAATGAAATTCGTTTTGTACGACGTCCAGTTAGTACGACGTAATATCAGCGGTCCCTTGGGCGTCGTTATAACCGGACTCTACTGTATATTTCAAATTATATTTTTAAAATAAAGGGAAAATGTAGATCTTGGTTTTCTTACGTTAATTCCTTGTATTACTAGTGTCTCTGGGAGGTTTAGAGCTCCGCGACATGCTTAGAAAACGCACAACTGACAAATATTTAGTTCTTAAAGTGATTATCACAGTAAAGTCACGACAGTTTTAAGCGCCATATACGCTATGGGCACTCAAGTCCTTTATGGCAACTTCTGCATTTTACAAAATTTCCAAGAACTGGATAAAAATGATCTTCATCGTGCAAGTAATACCTGCTACGATGTCATAAACAACAGAATTCTTGTAGGTAATGGTAATATTATTGCGTAGTACGGTAATTTACTAAAAATCCGCAATACCGGTTAAAAACCGGTTAACCGGTTTTGAAGGTATAGGTTCGGTTATTAACCGGTTTTTAAAGTTAACCGGTTTTTGCAAACCCTAATCAGTAGGTATAAATGATCATTTTATTGCTAAGTTCGTCATGGGAATTAGCCAAATGTATTCTCGACTATTTCAAGAATTTATTTTTATTAGGTAGACAATTTTCGCGAATGACTACTTACTGGTAAGTACGATTTGTATTTTTCCACTTGCGAGTACCTAGCTAGGGCGTATACATACATACATATGTAGGCAATAATTAAGATATACTTTTCCCATTCAATGCCCATAATTTCTATTTTACCTAAGGGACACGCAAGTGGCTGTATTTACACACCTACATGTAATTATAACATAGGTACATAACAATCATTTTTAAACAATTAATAGGAAGCATGAGATAATTAACTTATCTAAATAGTGCTAATAATGATGAAAAATCACAACGTAAGTACGGTGAAGCAATCAAGCGATAAATGGACCAGCGAAACACTATTAAACTAATATGCTTATACGCGTAATCATATTGCCACAACACTAATCCGTCGAATTCGAGGGGTATTCTTGTAAATTATAAAGATAATGCAATTTGTTAACGTAAATATTATTATAAACTCTGCCAAATTGGTTTAAGTTTCAAAACAAACAAGTTATTTTACTAGCTTTTATTATTTCAAATTATTGAAGATAAATGTTTTTAAGTCTTGTAAATAAATAGAAATAACTTGATACTTCTCATATTAAACATGTAAAATCGGTAACTCACGTAAATTGTCGAAGATCGCTCGACATGTTTCGCTCTGTAACGAGGAGCATTTTCATTTGCATTATTCAATGAAAATGCTCCTCGTTACGGTCAATCAGATAAATGTTTTTAAGTCTTGTAAGTAAATAGAAATAACTTGTTACTTCTCATATATTAAACATGTAAAATCGGTAACTCACGTAAATTGTCGAAGATCGCTCGACATGTTTCGCTCTGTAACGAGGAGCATTTTCATTTGCATTATTCAATGAAAATGCTCCTCGTTACGGAGCGAAACATGTCGAGCGATCTTCGACAATTTACGTGAGTTACCGATTTTACATGTTTAATATGAGAAGTAACAAGTTATTTCTATTTACTTACAAGACTTAAAAACATTTATCTGATTGACCGTAACGAGGAGCATTTTCATTTGCATTACTCAATGAAAATGCTCCTCGTTACGGAGCGAAACATGTCAGTGTCTCACGGTAGTTTTATTATTAAAATTGTTACTTCTCGATTGTGCTGAATTGATACTTCAAATTCACAATCAGCGGCAAAGATAAAGTGACCCCCTCTGTAAACAAATTTATATGCAGGGGGGTCAGTTGTATCAGCAGCTCATTCTACGTTGCGGGTTGATAATGCAACTCAATATTATATAATCATTCAATCTAAAGTTTTGTACAGCAGTTACTCACTGTTAGGAGGTATTAGTGCAAGTACTGTAATCTTGGCGCTGTCAGAATATTAAATGTTGTCCCAACTTTAATCTAACGAAACAGGCGTCAGAATACAACGTCTCTGTACAAAGTCACCTTTACATATAATACAATTACGGGTCTTGTTTAACTAAAACAATTTTAAAACAAAACAAAACCAATTTTATAGAAGTACAATTAGAATCAATCAACAATAAATAAATAAAAAAACAACGAAAGTTGTACAAAAGATCCCTCCCAATGCGTTGCATAATCATTAATTTCCCGTAGCAGGTCTACGCCCGTGCTGCGATCTGCCTACGCCATTGCTACGATGCCCCACTTGAAGTTAAGTTAAGAGGAAAGAAAGTGGCGGACTCACGATAACCGCCTTTTCATACAAATGTAGTCATTTTTATGGTTCCATACCTCAAAAAGGAAAAACGGAACCCTTATAGGCTCACTCGTGCGTCTGTCTGTCACAGCCAATTTTCTCCAAAACTACTGAACCGGTTATTTTGTGGCATACATATTTATGTTAACCTGTGACCCAAAGACGGACATGTAATTTAAATTAAGAAAATTCAATTATCGGGGCCAATTTTAGGGGGGTAAAAGTGAAAATTAAAATCAATGTTTTTTGAACTATATTGTGTTACATGTCAAATGAAAAACTTTTTATAAGTATTTCAATAGTATTTTTTTTAAATAATATTTGGTCAAGTAATTTAAGAACATAGGCAAAAAATTACCAAATTTTCAAAAAAATACACCAGATAGGCTCCCCACAGACAGTCTTAAAAATTCATAATCTTAAAAAAAACTTGTATGCAATCTGACAGTTCAAACTGACACTGACAAGACACTGACAGATCTGAACTGTCAGATTGCATACAAGTTTTTTTTAAGATTATGAATTTTTAAGACTGTCTGTGGGGAGCCATAGTCTTCAATTAAAAAAGCTATTAGAAATCTACAGTCAAGCGTAAGTCGGACTTAAAAGAAAAAAACTCAAATTACGAATTTCACTCACTGCCGCTGCAAGGAGTTACCAAATCTCTTGAAATTCTGTTGAGCGCGTTTGAATATTACATAATTATAAATTCATTTCTGTTTTTTTTAGAAATTATCAAAATATCGATAATTTTCAAAAATGAGTGCCTACAAACAAGGAGGCGCTTAAGCCCTTCTTGTGGTGTACGGAACCCTTTCAACGCGAGTACAACTCGCACTTGGCCGGTTTTTTTCCGCTCTAGATGTTTATTTAATTGAAATTGTTTTTAATACAATTGAATTAGCACAGTACAGATGCACTCCGTGCATTCAAAATAGGTAACTAATTTGCGCGCTTAATTTTTTACGCCAATGACCACGTAATTGGTGTCATGGTTTAATGTAAACTTCAGTCTATCGTGAATCATTCTTTGACATAAACAATAGCCACCTGTAAATGTTATGTATTAAGGACCACTTGCACCAACGAAAATGGAGGGTTAACCCACCATTTTATATGGAATTTGACAGATGACAGCACACTAACCCTGAGTTAAGTGGTTGATGCAAGTTGGCCTTAGTAGGTTAAAACAGTCTTTCCAAGCGGCACGTATAGCTTAATTGGCAAGGAGACTAGACAAGGGATGAGCAAACAGCCGGGAGCGCTCTGCTTGGGGCTATTTGCTTGGTAGTATTTGCAGATCGACCAGGAGCTGGGCTTAGCGGGTTGAACACGTGTTTTCTGTTTTAAATTCGCTTCATTAACCAAATCTGCGTTTATTAATGTATACACCGTGTTTCACTTAACACTAAAAACCTGAAAACACTTTGTTCAGAATCGAGAGTAGAATCGATTGAGCTATATCTTGATGGGGGTAATATTTTTATTTAAATTAGTATTATTAGTTATTTTTTACGTGCCCATTCTATTGTACTCGTAATACAACATTGTGTATATCGCATTGCTAGAGGTTGTTTACCTTTTTTCAGTATTTAGGGGTATTAATACTGGCCGGTTACTTGGACGATTATTTTTTCCGCTACTAGTTTGACGTTGTTTGTCAGTTTAATCTTAATGTTTATCATAAGTCATAACAAATTGAACTCGTACCTAATTACAACCTTATCATTTTGAATATTGAGTTTATTTGCTTACTGCGATTACCTGTCCAATTTGAAGTTTACTGTGACAAAGCTTTAAAGTGTTTTACAGTGACATCTTAGCTGTCTATTGGTAAACCTTATGTCGTTGCAGTAACATACACAAATAAATAGACTTATGGTTTATTATGGTAGTTAGCAATTATTTTATTGAGTGTAGAGCTAAAAGTCAAGTAGAGCTGTACAGAAAATTAAAAATTCAATTAAAAAAAAAGTAACGATCAGATTAAAAGATGAATACTCTAGATGAGTTTAAAAAAATAAAAATCAGTTGGGGTGTCTGAGGTTTTGAGTGATACCGGAAACACCGTGTATATACGAGATTGAAATTAAAATTTGTTGTTGAGCTTTTTTTTTTCCTCAAGCACAAAAATGTGAGTTCGACTAGAACTAGACCCGCAGTGAGACCTATTATACATTAAGAGTAACTCAAAAACACCTCTTAATTAATGATAACAATATTGGATTATATGCCTGGTTTCATTTATCGCCCTTATTACGTTTACGCACTGTATATTCTGTGGTGAGACGCATTTTGTCATAGTTAAGGTTTCGTGGTTATTCTTAAATACATGACCACATGGATGCTTTAACCCAGCATAATTAACATATTTACTTAAATGTACATTAGTTATTGTGTTCAACTTTCTATTACTACCTACTAATCCTGCTAGGTATATATTTCATTAAATAATTAGTTAATAACACACCTCGGACACTGGCGAACAAATATATGAACAAAGATATAGAGGCGCGTTCCTAGCACACATCTATGCTCGTGTAGGTGAACGCGTACTATGCTTGTATGAGTGAGATATGACAGGTCGACTGTCCGCAGTGTTCGCCTTTTTGACAGGCGGTGACTGTGAGGTAACCGAGAGGGGGTGGGCGGAACTTTCAGCGGGTAGCGGGAGTGGCCATACTGTACGATAGTAATCTTTATTATGCTGTGAAGATAGTGAGATCGCTCCACACAAGCGTCTTCGTTTTCCCCTCTCTGGGCCTTTGTGTTATAAAAGAATGAAGTATTTAACGCGACTATTTACCATAGTTATACTAGTCGCTATATCGCTGAGTTTTTATGTTCTTCTTTATAAAGGAGCGAAATTCATATTTTTTAAATCCCAAACAGAGAAGTAATCACTTTATTGTGTACAACAAATGTATTTACAATTGAATGATTTAATTGATGTATAGTATAAATACTTAAAATCAAAAGAGGAAGCACAGCTATGGCTGATCTCCATTTCAAGTAAAATATCAACGAATGATAACTGATAATAAAGTAAGCTCCATTGGCTCTATGATTGCCTGCAATCTCTTTGATGACCTTAAATTTATAGGTATTTATTTAGGCGTGTTTAGCTAATAAATTGGCCTTTCCCTTCCTTGTATTTCTTCCCCCTTTCCTCAAATAATTTGAATAATAGCGTTCATTATGTTATTATGTGGTGTAATTTTGTGAATAGGAGTATCCATGGTGAAATTTATGAAAAAGATATCAAGATTGAAAATAAAATTGCAAGATTCTTATTGGTTATAATTTAAGTGTTTGATTATAACAGCGTTGTTTAAAAATAACACTTAAATATAGGTACTCTATTATATTGAACACTGTAAAGATCGTTACAATTTTAAAAGCTCTCCTGCATTGAATGCGCACTTTACGATCAATACCTCTAATTTAAAACATTAGCGCGATTGGCAGACACGCGGAGCTTCCGAATATTCTTAAAATACAATGATCAAAGCAAGCGAGAACAACCGCGAAGTGTCCCGGACTTATTGCCAAACGTTCAGTTGTCGAATCTCGGTGTTGCGAAAATGGGTCACACAGTGTCATGCACCCACATACCACTGGCGCAAACAAAAGTTTATGTCTCGCAAGTGTCTCTACGAGTGTTGATTCAACGCAATTTATAGCTACACGTGTAAATTACGTAGACATTTTTATTACTCTAATTAAGGTTATAACAAGCTGTATCTGTTTTGACGGTAGTGATAAATTTTAAAGCTTACCTATCTTAGACCTATTCAAACTTAATAATCCTAGTATACTTTTATTGATTAATTTTAAGACCAACCCAATTTGGATATTTTCTTTTCTTAACTCTGTCGCGTAACAACGTCCAATCGGTGTTGAATTATAAATTAATAATTACCATTATAAATAGGAATAAAATTATGAATGAAAGGTCGTTGTTTACCTTCCTTATAACCTTGATGTGGGTGGTGTCGAGCGTGCGCCGTGGCTGGAGCGGGCGAGGGCACCGGGCGGCAAGCTGGGTGGTCAGGTCGTTCACAGTCACTGGTCACAGCACTAGCACGGAAGGTAACGCGCGCACTGGTGGCCGGTCGGTGTCGGTGGAGTCGCGGGTCGCGCGGCTGATCCGCCTCGGGGCTGAGTCCGACTGCGCCGCGCCGACTATTTGCGCCCGCTCGCCCGCCCCGCGCCGCCCGCCCAGAGCTTTCTCTGCGCAAAGCACACAACTTTCTTTTGTTGCTTCGCATAAGTTTTTGTAACCTAGTCTACCGGTAATTTTTATTTTCTTAGTACCGTAAGTTGGGAAGAGCACTGATGGCCTGGCGGTAAGAGCTTTCGGCTTCTACAAAAAGAAACTTATGTACGTACCTACGAAAAGTCATTTAACCCTTAAATGTATAGTGATGTATGACGCTAATGACAGCATGTCAAAATTCAAATTTGAATAAATTTTTATCAAGGTTATGCATTTATGGGTTAAAAATGTGCCAGTCTTTTTCGGTGAAGTAACCGTTGTGAGGAAACCGGGCTAGTCCATAAAAGGCCTAGAACCTCTGGGTTGGAAGGCCAGATGGCAGTCGCTATCGTAAAAACTAGTGTCTATTTTCATTTTCAGAGATATTTGCCTAGGCGTACTGTATTAAACATCCATGAGCCGGTACGGTATGCAAGAAAAGGTACTTACCGTAAATCGTAATTACTTTGATTTGCGAGTCGACTTTGATAAAAACATTCATCAGCTCCTGAAGTGCTTATTTTAACGATTTGTAAAACTAAATAATTAGCAGTTAGGTACTTTCTTTTGTTATGAGTTACAATGAACACTGATATTAATGATTTCTAAAAGTGGAATCTTGAGCGTTGCGAGGGTTTCAAGGTACGAAGGTTAAACAAGCTTTGCCACTGAGAAACACGAATAAAATACTTACTGTAAACTGTCAGACTAAATCAAAATGATCATTTCGGTAAATCATAGGTAAGTAAATACTACCAGCCAGCATAAAAAAAATCAAGTTAAAATTGCATGGAATTACTTTGCACTCTTGTGGATGAAATGCAATTTTGCTATCTATTTTCGAAAAATCTAGAGAGCCTTTATTACCATTTAATAAGTACTTATTTTCACCACTTTTAAAAGTAGAAACCATCCATGACTCAGGAACATGCCTTTACCGGAATTCGAACCCATGACCTTCAGCTTATAGCAGGCAGGGTCAAGTGATTCGACTGCTCAGAAAATAAGGTGGGAAATTCGAATTTTAATTTTTTTCTGACAAAAAGTTGAGTTGAGTCTGACAAAGTCAGTTTGATACTTACGTTTCTTGGAGTAGAAAGAATCATTCTCCTTATTGTCTGGTCTGTTTTGCAATTCACGTTAGTCAAAATGAAGTCGTTAGAAATAGTCACTAACCTGTTCGAACAGCCTGCTAATGCAGCCAGCGGCACAGAACCTGAGAAAAACAGTAGCACGTAGGTAGCTGCCGAGACGTGGGGTTGGAACTCCTCAACAGCTCGCCACAAGCTGTTCTGCGTTGAATAATAGGTAAGTAATAATTAAATCTAATATTTTTTTATGTTTCACTGTATTATGTATTGTTCCAAATAAAGTTTTTCGTGGCGGCATCAGCAACAAAGATGCAAAACAAAATCCAATCACGAAAGACATGTTTTCCTTTTATGGCCCCTGTACACACATGGCCAACGGTTCCACCAGCCCTTTGTGAAACCCCTTGGCCAAGATAAGAGCCGCTGTTTACACATTGGCGAACCAATCACTTGGCATTGGCTCTTCATGAAAGATGGACGTGTAATGAAAAAATCTAGGAAATTCTTGGTCATAGACGTTGTCAGAAAAAAAATATTTAAAAATAATAACCCCGTAGTAAAATTAAATTATTTGCAATATTAACAATTTTTTGAATATTCTGATAAGAACATTTATCTTTTTTAGGAAATACATTAAACATTTGCAAGGTTATTTTATTTCCTAAAATCTACACTATTATTGGCATAGATAAACTTATTATTTTCGTAAATATATCACTACTGTCCTCTCTGACGGCTGACGACCAACTGAATGAAGCGCCAACGTGTAAACGCAGTTGGCCATTGGCGCCAAGATCCTTTGATGTGTGGACAAAAAACCGACACGAATCGGTTGGCCGGCAAGCGCAAGCGCCAACTGCAAACTTACGGCCAAGTAGCCCTCTACACACATGGCCAAGGGGGTTGGTGGAACTGTTGGCCATGTGTGTACAGCGGCCATTAAAACACTGGCCAGTGCGCGAGGTGACTGTGATATCACAGATTAAACCTACAATTTTTTTTAATAGAGCAAAAAATCGGCAACTTTTAGGGTGCGCGCCCACGGGCGACTAAGCTGCTCGGCGACTTTTTTGTCTCTGTCGTCGTCGTCGCTCCTCGCGACAATTTACAAGGTGCGCCCACGGGAACGACAGCGACGTGAGCGACGCAACTTTTTCTTTTTTCATGAAATTGAGAGCCTATCCAAAAAAAAACTTGGTACTTCAGAATGAGTGTTTAAAACATAGTTTGAAAGTTTTGATGAAGTTATAATTTTACAATCCGGCATCGTTATTCTCAATATTGTCGGAAAATTCTTTTAAATTCTTGTCATATAAAATCGGTCTTTCCTCTACTTCTTCAATTAAACGACAGATATCAATGTCGTTTTCAACAATCGGCATTTTAAATGATATTGTTTCCGGATAATAACATACGATCACAAACTACTAAGAAGATACTACGTCCATACCGCCTCATCCTGAGTGGCATTTAGAAACGTTGAGGTGAAAAGCAACGCATAACTATCGGATAACTTTTGGATTTCGCGCCGTTGTATGTTAGGTATTAAAGGCCCGTGCAGATGTTATGATCAAATCGACAATTTTGAAAATAACTTTTTATACATATATCAGTCGGTACTGCCCAAAGAGAGGAGAGTACATGAATTTTCTCAAGTTTCAGTGCCATTTTCAGCAATTTAGGGGTTAAAGGTTAACAAAATTGTGATATTAAAGACAGCTTTCAGCCCAAACCCATATCCCACAATCTGCTTTTACGACACACACAGGAGGAAAGGGGTGATAAAAGTATTTGTCCGTCACCACTCACCAGTCACCACACGGGGCATCTAAAATTTAATATTTAATTTGTTTTGGGTTGTTCTTCACATTGCTGTGACGGAGTGATTAGTAACTTGTCTTAACATGCGTAGGTACACTTAACTATCGTACTTGTAAGAGGGTGCGCCCACGGGCGACATTTCGAAGCGACTTTTTTGTCGCGACCATGGGCTAGTATGAAAGTGCGCTCACGAAGCGACGCAACTTTTCATACAAATACGTAAGTCGCCGAGCAACTTTGTCGCCCGTGGGCGCGCACCCTTATACAGCAATACGTGGCAAAAATTGTAGAAATAAAAAACTGGCAACACTGTAGTGTCGTCTCTTTTGAAATCAATTTACAATATGTGGAAAAAGGAACACTACAATGTTTCCACTTTTTAATTTCTATACTTTTTTGCACTGGCTGTACAAAACGAATGGTACAGTGCGCGGCAAACTTTTAGACCATTAGGCGAGGTGGTGGGGGCAAGTCCGTGCATCGTACACATTCGAGCAAAAAACTACCTAATAAGAACTAGCCTAATAATAGTATTAATGGCGTAGGGATGTGACGACCCCATCGCCCACTGGTATTACCAGTGCAATCAGTCAACGCAGGGCAGCTTGTGGCGAGCTGTTTGGGAACAGTGACCCCACGTACCCGAGTGCTCCTGGGGATTTCTGTTACCCGTAAGGCGGATGGGTGGAACAGGACTCTCTGCCTCTGGCTTGCCTTGGCTGGCCGTCCAGAGTGGAGTCGTTAGGGCTACATGCTCCAGGGGTGGAAGTGAAAATTTGCATAAGACGCGAGTTGGTACAGTGGCTTAACAACGGCCACGGGGCAGAAAGCGGTGTACACCTCTTGACACCCTTGAGTTCTCACACAGGTGTTGCCCTTGAGCCATCTTGGATGTCGCTTTTTCTGGGGGCCCATCTTGTGGGGACGAGGCACCGTCTGCCAGAAATAATATTGCATACCGTTTTATTAGGCAGGCGTCCGGTTTTTTATCCCATAGCCTAGTATTTAGTTCATCACTTTCATCCAATAACCCAGTTCATTTTAGATTCCATTAACTCTCAAATTCGATTTCAATAACAGTCCTTACACCATGGCGGGTGTTGCCTCAGCGTGTGTCCCATGATGACAAGGGCATCCGCTCGGTGTACCCCTTACATTTCATTAAAGTGTCCAAAGGGCCTCTACGCGTTGGCTTCGGCCCCGCGCACGCCTCCCAAAGGTCCGGAACACCATTGTTCCGTGACGGGAAAGACATACAAAGTACTAATGTACAGCTTGGCACAAAAAAATAGCAGTGGAAACATCGCAGCAGTATCGTCCTGTTTTCAGGATGGATTAAGGGCGAGGAGTAAGATGATGTAGAATACGTATAACGAACTATACTGGGGACGCTATTGCTATGTCTTGTATGGGAACCCTGCATTTTATGATTAAGCACTGAGACTTGGCACAGTTGTTCATTAGGTGGCCCTGAGTAGATAAAGATCGGGAGGCATCGAGAGCCCCCCTTAATTTAGGAGGGAGGAGGGGGGGAAGGCTGGCGCCTCCGCGCTTCCTTTGAAACCATATTTCTCTAAAACTATACAAAATAGGGCATGCAATATATCATTTTCGGATAAATGAAGGACGAGGAATTCATTTTTGGAACAAAAAAAATGTATTTTAGAACAAAAATACAAAATAAAATGGGAAAATCTGAAAACGAGATTTTTTTTTATACATATTATTGCACATTTTATGAAAACTGTAATGGTTTTTTCTAAATAAAAAATATTATTTAATAGCTACATTTATCTACTTTTAGAAAATGTATATTTTGTTGTAGAAATATATTATACGACGAGTGATAAAAAATAATTTACATCGCCCGATAGGGTGATTTGAATGCTCATTTCAATAAGTTTTGTCAATGATTTCAGGTATAATCACTATTTTTAAGACACGAAAGCCGTAATGATTGTATTTTATGGTTATTTTAGTGATTAATGTACTTAAAATAAAAAAAATACAAAAATTAAAAAAAAATTAAACGTGATAACTTTTTTATAACATTATCCTATTCTGTTCTTTCTATACAATATATATCTAAAAGCAATAAATATGAATGAAAAGCCACATTTATGTAGTTTATAAAAATATATAGTTTGTTATATAAATATATTACGAAACGCGAGATAAAAAATAATGAAAGTGACGTGGCAGGGCGATCTTGATGTACGGTACGGGTCAGCTTGTATGATTCGATGAGGTGAGGTAAAGGTACTCAAAGCTCTCAAAAAGTGTAGTTATTTAGAGTACTTCAAATTAAACAACATACTCCTATATAGTCTGAATTTAACTATTTATATTACATGAAATGATCGATTGATATGATAGGTCAGATATATACATCTGATCCTAATACATCTTGTGAAATAGTAGTTATCTGTATGATTTGCATAATTTATGGATAATTCTTACTTGACATATTTATTATTCCAGATCTGCGTCCTGTACTTTGGTTAACGAGTGCCGAAAATAGTTATTAACCAAAAAAGACCGCCAAATTAACAGCATTTCACCGACAAAAGCTGCCTTGCACCATTTTTGTAAGGGTTATAGGTATATCAAGGTGTCCATTTATGGGGTCAACTAAACCCAATTCAAAATTTGCCATTATTTGCTACTTGTGGCTGGACGAAAGTCTGTAACAATTGGGATTTGGGAGCCTACTTGCCCGCAACGTTGCCTGTTGCTGCAGAAACATGCCTCGAAATTGTCGGATGCAGGTGTAATAAAAAACAGTGCCGCGTAAGGGGCAACCGTAAAAAAAGACTTTTTAAATTAAATGTTCGGAGCTGATGTGCTTATGCAGTGGATGTTGTGGTATACACATAATTAAATTCAGACTATTCATGTTGTTTTATTTGAATAACTCAAAATAGCTACACTTTTTGAGAGCCTTGAGTACTAGCCCCGATACACATGTTTTCGTCTAGTCAGACCATTTTTTGAGGTTCTCCTTTGTACAAAAGCGATGTCTTAGTTCAAAAATCATTAATGTTTAATGCTAATACGAATCTAGTTTATTTTTTATGGCACTATTGCGTAATAACTAACTATCATTGATACTGAAAGGAAGAATATGACGATTTTTATTTTATCTTTTATGGATGGGTAAAACCGATTTAAGGGGGCCCAAAGGAAGTAACTAAATTCTGCTAGTAAACTAAAAAACCGGCCAAGAGCGTGTCGGGCCACGCTCAGTGTAGGGTTCCGTAGTTTTCCGTATTTTTCTCAAAAACTACTGAACCTATCAAGTTCAAAACAATTTTCCTAGAAAGTCTTTATAAAGTTCTACTTTTGTGATTTTTTTCATATTTTTTAAACATATGGTTCAAAAGATAGAGGGGGGGGACGCACTTTTTTTTCCTTTAGGAGCGATTATTTCCGAAAATATAAATATTATCAAAAAACGATCTTAGCACACCCTTATTCATTTTTATATAAATACCTATCCAACAATATATCACAACGTTAGGGTTGGAATGAAAAAAAAAATCAGCCCCCACTTTACATGTAGGGGGGGGGTACCCTAATTAAACATTTTTTTCCATTTTTTATTTTTGTACTTTGTCGGCGTGATTCATATACATATTGGTACCAAATTTCAGGTTTCTAGTGCTAACGGTTACTGAGATTATCCGCGGACGGACGGACGGACGGACGGACGGACGGACAGACAGACATGGCGAAACTATAAGGGTTCCTAGTTGACTACGGAACCCTAAAAATCTTCAAGCCTATGCATGCAGAACTGCTTTAGGAGAGGAGAACGTGATTAAGACATTTTTTTTGCAATATAACTAAGTCACATGCAATTTTATTTTACAATCAAAATAAACTATATTATAGGACTTTTACAATTTTCTGTACTGGGTCGTGTTATACCTACATGTGTAAACGTTATTAGAATAAGTATATTTCTGTATTACTAGACGAACTCCACTGCATAGCGGGTAGTACCTTTACCTCTGTCGCCACCCCTCTCCTAGCCGCCTACGGTACATTTACGAGTCCGTAAAGGAGAAGGATGGCAACTTATTTGTGTGTGTGTGGTCAATATATATACTGACCACCAAACAGAATGCATGGTATACATACCTGACATTTCTATAGATGATTCCTCATCCACGCTCACGCTGTCCCAACCTTCTCGGGGCCAGGTGAGCCTCTGATCTGCTTCGCTTGCTTTTATGTTACGGCGGCTGATTGTCACTCCGTGATCTGTGGGTTTTAAGGGCTCATGAATATGGTATTCTCCTAACAACCGTCCCTTAGAACATACATCATCGTCATACTACTCATACTAAGGATTGATCTTATTCAACCAGACAGGGTACACCAAATACATCTTCCTCGGACGCCTACACGCCCAAGTGGATAGTCGAGACGTACCGCCACACTACGGCACGTCTGTCTGGAGCTCGGCGGGTGTGAGGACGTGCTGAACTGTCAACACCCTCGTACCTATCATACCGACTCTTCTGGAGAACTCGTCTTCCAGGATTGATAACAGTGAGGGCCGTCGGCGTACCTCTCGACCCCCGGCGACCTCGTCTTTCCGGGCTGAGCCAGGTACGCCGCCGACGTGCCCCTCGACCCCCGGCGACCTCGACCCCCGGGCTGAGCCGAGCACGCCGTGGACTTGCACCTCACCCTCTGGCGATCTAGTCTTACCAGGATTGAGAACAGTGAGCCGTCGACGTACCTCTCGACCCCCGGCGACCTCGACCCCGGGCTGAGCCAGGTACGCCGCCGACGTGCCCCTCGACCCCCGGCGACCTCGACCCCCGGGCTGAGCCGAGCACGCCGCGGTCTCACCATGATTGAGCATGCATGCTTATTCTAAGTGTGTCTACCTGTCACTTACCGGCACCTTTAGCGTGCCTTGTCTGCTTGCGCCTCTGGAGAACTAGTCTTCCAGGATTGAGTACCATACTTACTATTTAGATAAACAACTCGGCACCTAGTGGCACCTTTAGTGCGCCTTGTCTGTTACTAAGATAATCGAGGTAATAGCCTTTAGTTAGATATGGAAACAATTGTAAGAGATACCATTACACCACTGTGAGCCACCAAGTATAAATAAATACTTAGCTTTAGTCGTCTCTGCAATATCTGGATAGCACGTGGATCACTTCACTGTGTGTTACACTTTTAAGTACTGGCGCGTTTCTCGCGCCTCGTGGAATGTCTACGTGGCACGTAGTTTGACAACTTTGAGATACTTACTATGGCTCCACCCAGAGGGCGCCGCCAGTGTTGCCGCAGGGGAATATTCTTGGGGCTCTATAGTTTCGCGTTGGTCGCGACACTCCCCACTACAGGCAGCAAAACTGCGACTAAGTTGCTGGTCCACTCCTTAATCTTCTCAAGAGCACGAAGCGCCGCTGCTCTCTTAGGTCTGGACTCGTCGTGATGTTCAGCCGACGCGATGTTCTCTAGGTGGTGCGTTTCAGGATCAGTGTTCTCGCAGAACGTCATGTCTTTGACTGCGAGTGGGTCTGGTTCGGGTATGGACTTAGGCTCAGGCTCGTGTAACTGACTAGATGCAGGCTCTAATAAGACTGAATCAGACGGTATTTCTTCTGACTCGTTTAATTCTGTTAATTGATAAGATTTCTGCTCAGAAGTCTTAAGAACGTCGTTAGTGGATTCTTTCATCACGTCGTCCCTTCTTGTTGGATGTGGGACGTCAGGAACCTGTACAGATTCTTCTACGCTTTCTTCATGTGACGTTTGTTTACACTGTTCCTCTCCATCTTCGATCTCTAACGGGTAGAGATGCGCGATAGATCTTGTATATATTGTATCTCCTACTTGGACCGTGGCTACTCTACATAAACCATCGGCGCCTTCCTTTAAAGATACTATTTTCCCAACTTTCCAATTGATCCTATTCTTCGTGTTTTCTGACTCTTTTGGTATGAGTATAGGGTATCGTTTGTCGAACGACCAGTTTGCGTTTTTCATACGACCTTTGCATCTCAATAGGTCATCAATGTCCTTGAATACTCCTAAGTTTCGACTTAGATTGGTTTCTTTTCCTTCTACCTCTAGAGGAAAATATTTAGCTTGAATTTCTTTTAATTTATGAAGCTTGTCGTCTGTTGACTGATTATTTCCTATCACTTCATTTGGTGTTATAATTTCCTCCGTTTTCATCGGGTTGACATTAACAACTGGATCTTCTTTATCGACCATCTCTATGTCTTCTTGGAACCCAAGACCCTCCCCTGTCAGAAGAGAACTGGTTGGCTCACTGCCGGATGTGGTTGGCCATTTCTGTGGATCTTCTGTTATAAACTGCGGACCATTCAGCCATTTCTCCTTATCCTCCTCTGCACGAAGGGGTCTTGTGCCTACATCTGCTGGGTTCAAGCTTGATGGTAGATATCTTATCTCCAGGTCTTTGTTTGTCTTGATTTCTTCTACTCGTCTGGCAACGAAGGGAGGAAGTAGTTTGTTAGACTTACACCATTCGATGACAATCTGACTATCGGTCCATAAGACTTGTCTTACTATTTTCTGTTGCAGAAACTTAAGGACGAACTTCATCAGTCTACAGCCTATCAGTACTCCCAGAAGTTCTAGACGGGGTATCTTGAGGTTATCTTGATCCTTGGTTGGTATCAGACGGGATTTACCCATGATAAAGCTTTTCTTCGAGCCACAGACTAGAAACACCGATGCTGCGTAGGCTTGTAGTGAAGCATCTGTGAAGCAGTGCAGTTGGTAATTCGCTTCCGTTGGTGTCTTCATGTAACATCTATCCACCGATACCTTTCCTATGACTTCTAGGTTCTGTCGGATGATGTTCCACTCTTCTATTAGCTCGCTTGATAATGGTGAGTCCCAAGATACTCCGGCCTTCCAAAGTCCTTGCAGAAAAAGTTTAGCTGATAATGTATGAGGTGCCGCGTAACCGCACGGGTCATAAATTGATGCGATAGTCTTCAGTATTCCTCTTTTTGTGACTGCTTCCTCTTGGAGGTTGGGCTTCAGCTGGAGGGTGTCCTTTTTTATGTCCCACTCTAAGCCAAGTACTTTTATCTTGTTTTCTTTACATGTATCAGGGACCATCTTCGTGAATTCTTCGGAGTTAGAACTCCAATCCCTGAGTGACATTGAAATATCTTGAAAAGATCCTTTTAAACTTTTGTAAAGCTCTATTGCTTCAGCTGTAGTACTACAGCCTGAAACAAAGTTGTCTACGTATATGTCATTCGCTTTCTGCCTGACATGCTGATCTTCTGCATTATTTAAATGTTCTTTAATAGTCGCATTCAGTAGAAACGGTGAAGATATCACGCCGAATGGAACTCTGCAGAATCTTAGGTAAAGTAGGTTATCCTGAGATACTGGTTTAGAGGTATCTTTAAGCCATAAGAATCTGGTAACGTCACGATCCTTCTCGTGTAATGCCATCTGTAAAAACGCCTTTTCTATGTCGGACGTCAATCCTATGTGATGTGTCCTGAATTTGATGAGTAACCCTGTAAGGTCTTCAAGCATGAGTGGTCCTCTGTATAAGCACTCGTTCAGACTCTTGGTGTTCTTGTTACTCTTGGAACTAGCATCATACACGATTCGCATAGGTTTTCCTCGATGACGTACTCCATGGAAGGGTAGGTAGTGAATAGCGTTACCAGTTGACGTTCCTGATGTGGGTACGACTTCTATTATACCCTTAGCTAATTGTTGTTTAAATGTATCGTCGTATGACATTAAGGTTTCTTGGTCCATGCGCTTCAGTAAACTTGACAGACGCCCAAAGGCGATTCCAAAGTTATTAGGTAAGTCAGGCGGATAAGTTATCCATGGCCAGCTTACCGTGTATCTATTGTTAATTTTTATTGTAGTTTCATTAAAATTTTTAATAGCTTCTTCTTCTCTTGTTGCTTTAGGTGAATCACAAATTCCTATACATTCCAATTCCCAAAGGTTTTTAATGTCTCCATCACAAAGAGGTGAATCTGGTTGATGAAGCTTCGTTTCAATACAAGTTTGAGCATAAGTCACTACATATGATTCCTCTTCAAGCTGTGGTTCCGTCTTGCCACTGACTATCCATCCAAGGGCAGAATCCACTAGAAACAAGTTACTATCTAGTTGTATCTTAGTTTCATAAATAATGTTAAAGTAGTAGTCGTTTCCGATTAGAATCTGCACCTGTCCGCTTACAGAACCATCATCCGCCAGTACATAAGACTCGGGTACGCCCCGTAACTTGACATTTGGGATGAATCCTCTTGAAATGCGTTGGACACAGTTAGCTTGTATAACTATCTTCTTATTTGTTCTAGTTACTAACTGTAGAATCACTATAGGACTATGTATTTCCTTCGGAGGATCTTCACCGAAGGTGAAAATTGTCAAGAGACTTTCTTCTTCGACTGGAAGCTTCAACTCCTTGGCCGCTTGAAATGTGACATAAGAACGTTGAGACCCTGGGTCTAAAATTAAACGGTATTTACACAATACATTATTCTTATCACCTAAGGGGTTAGCATAAACAACAGCTGTCTGTAGAGTGGTGATTCCTCTTTCTGAAATAGTCAAGACTGTTTCTTTGTTTTGGGATCCTTTGGAAAATTTGAAGGGCATAAGGCCATGTTGTGCCTTTCCTTTCCTGGGCAAAGTCTACAAGTCCAGTTTTCCTTACAGTCCTTTACAAGATGATTCTTCCTAAAGCATATAAAGCATCTTCCGGTCAACCGCTTCTTTCTTTCCTCTAAAGTAGAAGCGTCCTGGCACGTATAATTGCGGTGTTTGCCGTTGCAGAATATACAACCTAAGATTTTCCCTTTTTCCTTTGGGTTAACAGTTGCAGATCTGTTAGCAGATGTTGCAACATTAGATACGCTCGGTTTGCTTCCTTTTTTGGGTTCATTGGCCCTTTGAAATTTTCCTTTTCTATTTAGTCCTTTTCTATTAGTACTTCCTTGATAATGTTGAGTATTTGAGGTATTATTTCCCTGTTGGAAATGATGCATTCTCTTCGCACGCTTTGCGTTCACATGCAGGGTACCGACAGTGCTGTCATCTACCTCATGTGATCGTTTCCTTCCAGCAATTCTCTCTGCATCTTCCTTTGCAGTGATAATTTTATTCAATTGTTCCCGGAGTTCTTGTGTGGACTCATTCTGAATTTTCAACTTTATTTCGTATATTAAATCCGAAGGAAATTTCTCCAAAATCATGAAACGAAGATGGTTGTGGTTGGTGTTTTCGCCAAGAGACTCTAGGATTTTAAGATTGCGTTCCACCTCGTTGAAAGTTCTTCTACAATCTTCTGCGCTGCTTTTTGCCGCTTCGATTTTGTATAATGTAGCATAGTGGGCATCAATCAGATGAGCTTTCTTGCCAAAACGTTCCTTTAGTAGAGTGACCGCTATCTTATAGTTTCCGTTAGTGGTAGGCAGGCCATCAATAGCTTTCTTAGCATCACCCGTCACTGAAGTTTTAAGATAAGACAGCTTGTCTACATCAGGTAAGTTTCTTGAGTCGATATTGCTGCTAAAACTATCCCAAAATTCGCACCAGGAAAGCACATCCCCGTTATAAACCTGTAGTTGGAGTTTCGGTAGTCGACAAGAGGAATTCACTTCGGGCGGCTTTTCCTGGGTCTCACGGGATACGGTGACTTGGTCGATCTTCGCCTTGAGTTCTGCTAAAGTCTCTTCTGCTAAAAGCTGCTGGCCACTAATCAAGAAAATTTCATCTGATGCAGGAGTTGTAGCTAAACGAAAGTATTCTGATGAATCAGCGTTGAGCCTATTCACTGCAGCTTGCAGTCTGTTATAGACGACCTGAGCCTGTCCTATGTTTTCTGACCGAACCGTACTGGGTATTGTTTCCAATTCAGCACCAATTTTTTCACTGGTGATTCGAAGTCTGATTAAGAGAATCTCGTCCATCTTGTCCTGGAAGGTACAGAAATATATACTATAAACTAGTATCTTTTATTAAAACTCTTATTGGGAAAAGTCTATTTAATTATCCTTCACAAGGATAGGTTTCTGACATTTTCTTTAATTATTTTAGAATGCTACTAGAAATGAGGAATTGTTTATTTTTTATTAATCTATTCTTATTATGGAAAACAACACTCAATAGTTAAAAGTAACAAAAGATTAAAATTTAATTTAATTTATGAGGACTCTTATTTGAAACTTTAATACTTTCACTTTAAAATTAATTTAATTAATGAGTTCTTTTATTTCCAAATTTAAATTATTTCACTTTAAATTGAATATCACTAAAGAAAATTGGAATATCTGTAAACATAACATACACACAGACATGTTATTGAACTCAAATTTATGTTAAGACTTATCACTTCTTATCAGTGCTTGTCAGTAACGTTGACGTTTACACGCAGGTAACTATAATATAACTTTGCACTGTCACTTTCACTCATTCAGCTTACTCATTTGTTTTATTTTTGTATTTAATTTGTATGACGTATTTTAACGAACACTATTGACACAAATTCACTTCTTATACTAAACCTGTAAAGAAGATGTTAATTCACATATACACACAATCAACATAAAAAAAACTTTCTCAAAGTTCTTTAAGGAATAAGTAAACAACATTGTGAGTTCAGGAAAAATATGCGAGATATGCATAACATAATATCTCACGATGTTAAAAGCTTCTCTAAACTTTTAAAGAATACTAGAATTCGCCATTTTGACTCCGCTGCAAATACATTTCTTCATCCAAGTTAATCTTCGCCAATAACAAGTACAATGTCAAAATATTCAAGATATCTCTAATAAAACGTAATACGGATGTTAAAACTTGAATATTGACTGTAATATTCTTACTTAACTAACTTTATTTCTACTTTAGAACTTTAAACACGCCATGTTTCTTTGCAAAAACCACGAGGTCGTTTTCGCTAACTTTACGGCAAATTAGCTGACGATTGGTTTTTCTTTGAACAAACTTCATGTGATGACGAAGTAGTTATTTAAAAACTTACCGAGGAATTTCTTTTCTCTTTTCTCGTCTAATCCGGTGGTATGTGTCGAGTCCGTGATGGTTCACGGAGGCCGGTTCGTGTTTTTGTCTTCCTATGACGTAAAATACACATATTTTCAATAATCGTACTCATTCACCAATTTAATTCTTCTATAAAGCACTTGAAATTGTACAAAACAACTGCATCTTACCTATAAACTGGATGCAAACTTCTTGGGAACCAGCGCTGTTGCAGCTTCTCCGTAAACAAAGTTTCAAAGTAAAGCGTATTCTCTACGGGAATTAGTGTTGCCAGCCTTAGTCAGAACTCCCTGATTTCTGACATATTTAACGAATAAACTAACCGTAACTTGTTTCTTCTTCGGTCCTTTTAGATGCATCGTTATTACTTTTATACAAATTCTTAATACTAAAATCTTAATTCTAATTAAGTTTAACACACATGTATCAAGTAAAATTCAAAGCGGAAAATTCCTCTGCCCCTTCTTATTTTACGCTTGTCTTATAAGACTTATAAGATATACCTGCAGTATACCATAGGCTAGTGCTTCTCTTCTTATCCCTGAAAAGATCTTCTAGCTTATATACTAATCAATCCAATATAATTACGAACACAAAGACAAAATTCTTACCGACTTATATCTATACACAGTTCAGTATGACCGTTTGACTTAATTACACATTCATCTTATAAGAAAATTCTCATTACTGCCTTCCAAGTCGAATCCGTTTGTAAAATAATTTCTTCTCTTCACTGAAGTTATCCGGTTAATCCTTTCGAGTCGTAATTTTCTCCCGACATTTCGGGTAATCTTCTTACTGTAACTGTAGCAACACTACTTCGTGCTATGGCCGCCGCGATGGCGCGATGGCCGCCATGTTTCGCTTTTGGCCAATCAGAGACGTATTCGTGACGTATCCCGGAAGCAACTGAAGCAACTTTGTTCAATAACATGACCTTTTATTTTTGAATAATGAATTTTTAATTTCATAAATTCGGACGAATACTGAAATCTTCATACTTTTATTTTTTAAACATTATTTATAACAATTGAGCCTTTTTTCTTATACGGGGAATAAAATGTATCTTATAAGTAAGTAAACCATCCTTTAGCCGAGAGAGTACGCCATGATGTATTTTCTCATATCCTGCCGTATTACACAGTCAATGAAATTACTTTATTCTTAAAAGTCTTCACTTATTGAGCTCTTGAAGTAACTTTCATAACTAAATGAGCCAAAATTGATGTTGAACCAGACCCTGTAATTATATGATTCCGCACGTGTACTTAAAGTACAAATCTTGCAATTTTTGTTACTATTGACACACACATGTTATTTTTCTTAGAATAATACGTTTAATGTTAGGATAGTATACCTTGCATTCATTTTAGGTTATGCCTTGATTCTATATCTGTTCAATCCCAGCACTAACCACCATTGTCGCCACCCCTCTCCTAGCCGCCTACGGTACATTTACGAGTCCGTAAAGGAGAAGGATGGCAACTTATTTGTGTGTGTGTGGTCAATATATATACTGACCACCAAACAGAATGCATGGTATACATACCTGACATTTCTATAGATGATTCCTCATCCACGCTCACGCTGTCCCAACCTTCTCGGGGCCAGGTGAGCCTCTGATCTGCTTCGCTTGCTTTTATGTTACGGCGGCTGATTGTCACTCCGTGATCTGTGGGTTTTAAGGGCTCATGAATATGGTATTCTCCTAACAACCGTCCCTTAGAACATACATCATCGTCATACTACTCATACTAAGGATTGATCTTATTCAACCAGACAGGGTACACCAAATACATCTTCCTCGGACGCCTACACGCCCAAGTGGATAGTCGAGACGTACCGCCACACTACGGCACGTCTGTCTGGAGCTCGGCGGGTGTGAGGACGTGCTGAACTGTCAACACCCTCGTACCTATCATACCGACTCTTCTGGAGAACTCGTCTTCCAGGATTGATAACAGTGAGGGCCGTCGGCGTACCTCTCGACCCCCGGCGACCTCGTCTTTCCGGGCTGAGCCAGGTACGCCGCCGACGTGCCCCTCGACCCCCGGCGACCTCGACCCCCGGGCTGAGCCGAGCACGCCGTGGACTTGCACCTCACCCTCTGGCGATCTAGTCTTACCAGGATTGAGAACAGTGAGCCGTCGACGTACCTCTCGACCCCCGGCGACCTCGACCCCCGGGCTGAGCCAGGTACGCCGCCGACGTGCCCCTCGACCCCCGGCGACCTCGACCCCCGGGCTGAGCCGAGCACGCCGCGGTCTCACCATGATTGAGCATGCATGCTTATTCTAAGTGTGTCTACCTGTCACTTACCGGCACCTTTAGCGTGCCTTGTCTGCTTGCGCCTCTGGAGAACTAGTCTTCCAGGATTGAGTACCATACTTACTATTTAGATAAACAACTCGGCACCTAGTGGCACCTTTAGTGCGCCTTGTCTGTTACTAAGATAATCGAGGTAATAGCCTTTAGTTAGATATGGAAACAATTGTAAGAGATACCATTACACCACTGTGAGCCACCAAGTATAAATAAATACTTAGCTTTAGTCGTCTCTGCAATATCTGGATAGCACGTGGATCACTTCACTGTGTGTTACACTTTTAAGTACTGGCGCGTTTCTCGCGCCTCGTGGAATGTCTACGTGGCACGTAGTTTGACAACTTTGAGATACTTACTATGGCTCCACCCAGAGGGCGCCGCCAGTGTTGCCGCAGGGGAATATTCTTGGGGCTCTATAGTTTCGCGTTGGTCGCGACAACCTCACCTCATCGAATAATGCAAGCTGACCCGTACATTAAAATTTTCATTTTCATTATTTTTTATCTCGCGTTTCGTAATATATTTATATAATAAACTATATATTTTTATAAACTGTATAAATGTGGCTTTTTATTGATATTTATTGCTTTTAGATATATATTGTGTAGAAAGAACAAAATAGGATAATGTTAAAAAAAAATATAACATTTTTAATATTTTTTAAAAATTTTGTATTTTTTTTTATTTTAAGTACATTAATCACTAAAATAGCCATAAACTACAATGATTACGGCTTTCGTGTGTTAAAAATAGTGATTATACCTGAAATCATTGACAAAACTTATTGAAATGAGCATTCAAATCACCCTATCGGGCGATGTAAATTATTTTTTATCACTCGTCCTATAATATATTTCTATAACAAATTATACATTTTCTAAAACTAGATAAATGTAGCTATTAAATAATATTTTTTATTTAGAAAAAACCATTACAGTTTTCATAAAATGTGCAATAATATGTATAAAAAAAAATCTCGTTTTCAGATTTTCCCATTTTATTTTGTATTTTTGTTCTAAAATACATTTTTTTGTTCCAAAAATGAATTCCTCGTCCTTCATTTATCCGAAAATGATATATTGCATGCCCTATTTTGTATAGTTTTAGAGAAATATGGTTTCAAAGGAAGCGCGGTGGCGCCAGCCTTCCCCCCCTCTTCCCTCCTAAATTAAGGGGGGCTCTCGATGCCTCCCGATCTTTATCTACTCAGGGCCACCCAAGGAACAACCTGTGCCAAGTCTCAGTGCTTAATCATAAAATGCAGGGTGTTGTGCAATAGCGTCCCCAGTACTATAGGTAATCGTCAAAGATAAGTTCTTTGGTCCATTCCACTCGTACTAAATGTATTATAATTACAATTTTTTTTCGAGTGCTAATAGGTTCAAAAAATCCTCCTGTACATACTACGCTCAAAAATTGCCATTCTTCAGTCCGCGTCTCCATTTGAATGGTCTTAATTTTTAAATGGAATCAAGTGGAATTAGCGCAATTTGGTGCAATTTGGTGTTCACACTGGTCCACCAGAGATTAGAGATAGAAATTGTCTCGTCCCAACTGCCCTTAACATTTTGCATCTGTGCCACTGCCACCATCTGTCATTAATGTCAAAGTAAACGAATGAAATTAACAGCTTTTCGCAGGCTTTTTGCATCCGTCGGTTATTGTGCTTTACGACAGTTAAACTGTTTTCTTTGGGGGTTTACACTTAAAACTAAGTTATCGGGACGATTTTATGTCTTTATACTTAAATTTCATGCATTCATGAATAAAAGTGTTGTAATATATTACAAGTTTCAATAAAACGATCAGCTGTAGAAACCTCAACATGCTATTAAGTTAATCAACAAATTTGTTTAAGCGTTTTACAGTAAAGTAATAAAATAATCATGGCAAAGTGGAAACTATGTCGTCAAAAGTTTGGCACAGAGGAGTTCCATCTAGAAGAAGACACGAAAATATCAATCGGCAGAGGATACGATAATAAAATAACACTGTCGAGCATAGTGATATCGAGGAATCATTGTGTTATAGAAGCACAAAAAGATCGCATACTGATTACAGATTTAAAAGTAAGTTTACGGTATACAAATACTTTTGTTTTAGCCTCATACTTATACATACAAGTGACTAGACTCTAAGGACTATTATTGAGTATTTTGTGCATTACAAACAATAGGAAGTATAACCTTCATAGTATGATGTGTATATTTTTTACTAGATTGGATATACTTTTAACACATACAAGGTTAAACCAGCAGATGAATGGCTAGTTACAATCTAATAAGTTCCTTTTAATGTGCTTAAAACCAAGGGTCTATATAACATAACAATAAAAAAATAAAATGTTTGTATGCACCTATTATGCTTCTTGCTTCTAACTAAAGTTACTCCAAACAGTTCTTATTTGTTGAGAGCATTTTATATGACCATTTATTACATTAATATTACCAACTTCCATGAGACATGTCATGCTAAGAAATCTGTACAGTTAACTAGGTACATGCTTTATGCAACAAATCATAATAATGAATGTGACAAATATACTTTTGGCAGTATGGATCTACATAGTGCCATACTTTTTTGATTTTTGTTAAATCCAACAGTGTGTGTATTAATAGAAGCTAACTGGTATAATGAATAACATGCATGGGCGGAGATAATAGTTTTAAAACATCAATATCAATGATAATAATATATTGTCATTAAATTCCTCATAGGTAATAATTATTACGAAACACAAGATATTTTCAATTACGGAGAAAATCTTTAGAAAGCATTCAGAACTTCTATTCAGAGCTTTTTTTACCCATTGTGTCAGTGAAGTTGAAAGATTCTTAAACACAAAGTGGATTTTCTGAAGTAGTAGACATACGCTGACTTGTGAAAATATTAATTGTTTATCACCAATGGCATATATTAAATGATTAAAATTCCTTTTTTTAATTGATTTCTTTTTCTCGACTCGTAGAAGAACATTGTCACATCACTAGTTTGTTAGAAACCTTTGTTAGAAAAGTGGGACCTAAATGCCACAAGTTACTGATGTGTACTGATGGCACATTTAAAAATAAATAACATTAGAAAGTAGGTTGCAGTTCACTTGTTGAGTCATAAAATTTAATTTTTGAATAACTCAATAACAGAAAGAGTTATGATACTAGTTTCTTAGAGAATTTATTGGCATTTGACCAAAACAACATTCCCTTATACATAACAAAAATTAATAAAAGCAATTTATATTTATTCCTTTTTTTATTTTTTCAGAGTTCTAATGGCACTTACATTGGAGGTAAAAAGGTTCTTGTTGGTGCTACATTGTCTGCTAGGCATAATGATTTAATAGGTTTTGGGTGGACCACAGTGGTCAGCTCACTTCCATCTATCACTGACAATGATAAACATGTTTATAAATTAGTTAATGAAAACCACAATGAAAATGCATTTAACAGAGAATCTCTATCTAACAGAATTCAGTATCTTAGTGACAGTGATGATAACCTGGAATCAAAAATTGCATCCATGGATGCAGAGGAGGCAGATGCAAAAGATCTTTTACTAAATAAAGTACAATCTGAGTTGAATAAAGTAAAGTCTTTGAAAAGAAAATCACTTGATAATGTTGATGCAGGTAGTATAAAAATTAAAAAAGACACCGTAACTGATTCTAAATCAAACAATCAAGTTACGGAAGCAAAAAAAGATGAAAATAATTGTGTAAAACAAAGCACAAATGTCATAAATCTTTTGTCAGATAGTGACAGTGAAGTAACAGCCAAAGAGTGTAAAAAGGGCTTACATGACACTAAAAAAGTTAAAATGGATCCAATCATAGAAGAACAACCAAAATGTGAAATTAAGAAAATTAAAATGGATCCGTTGGTGGAGGAACAGCCAAAGTCAATAGTTAAAGAAGAAGTGATCAATACTGAAAATGAGATATCAGATTTTGAAGCATTTGATGTAAAGCAAGAGTATTTAGGATTTGATGATAATGAACCCATTGAAATAGAGGATAGTGATATTGATAGTGAATCTGAACAATGGCTTATGAGACTTTCTCAAAGCTCACCTGGCAAGCCGTTCATAAGGCGCAGTAGCCAAATAGTTGCTCAGCAAGAGAACACCTCATACAGTCAGATAGATCCTATTATTGAAGTAGACAATGATGAAGATTTCTGTGATGATATAATAAGTATTCCGCCACCTCCAACAGAATCTGAAAATAAAATAAGTCCTGATAAAAAGAAAGGTGATATTGCTGCAAAAAATAAAGAATTTTTTGGGGATATAACTGATGAAGAAGATATTTTGGATGATATGATAAGCTTGGTTACACCAAAAACTCCTATTGCAACTGATAATAGGATGGAGATCATGTATAAGGATGTGGAGAAAGGTGAAGACAGAGTTGATGGATTTTCTGCAGTTCCACCCAAACCTGTCACTGAGAATCAAAATGAGGTTGTAAAGAAAGCACAAATGATTGAGCCTCTTGTACAGCCACCAAGGAGGAAATCACACTATGCCACTAGTCCTGAAGGTAGTAATAATGTTTATTAATTAGTAAATGAAAATATTGTTTAAATGTTATATTAATTAGTTCAGTCTGATGTTGTCTGTTTAATTATCTATTTTATTTATCAATTCATTATTTTTATAGGTGTAGCGAAAGTTACTACTACATCATCAAGAAGTACTTCTGTAAAATCATCTTCATCTTCCTCTAAGAGGAGTAAGTCATCATCAAAACACTCATCTAAAAACCAGCTTAGTGATGCACTAAAAGAAGAACGAAGAAAGAAATTAAGGGAAATTGCTACAAAGGATAAACAGAGTGACCTAAATTCTAGTAAAACAGATATTTCGGACAATCAATCCAATAAACCAAAGGTTAACATTAAACAAACTTCTTCCAACCGAGGGGCATTCTTGGCTGAAGAGCAAGTAGCGCAAGCAGTTGTGAAACCTATGGCAAGAAAAACCAGCCCCGAAAAATCTCATAAAACGAAAAGCAAGAAATCAGAAACATCTCGAAAAAGTTCACATAGTCGGGAGGCGCGTTCCGAAGACATTGAAAACTCGAAAAAACGTAAAGAGAAAGTTACAAAAGAACCAGCAAAAGTTGAGACCAAAACAACTAAGAAACCATCTGACACACGCGTACCGCTCAAAAGCCTTAAACCATTATCAGAAAGTGAAGAATCAAAGAAACCAGTATCAAAAGTGGATCCCATGCCACCTAAAAAGGCAAAGAAATCAGTCCGTTTTTCTGATGCTCCTCCTCAAATAGTAGAATTTGAAATTGAGCCAGGAAACAGACTGAACAAGACTAGCTCTATAAAAACTGCACTTGTGGACACTCCTCGGCGTATGCCGACGTTCTCTTTAGAAAAATTAACTTTAATCAAAATTCTCAGATGGAATCCACATTGGCTAGATGAGCAGATTAATAATAATGAGCCGCCTCCAATATTAGGACACAATAATATTCCATTAAATATTTTCCATGCATTTGATAATCATCATCAATATGTTGGGTAAGTAAATCACAATTTGTTTTTATGTTACAAAATGACCACCTAAGTATGTGAGAATATGAGCATCTGATAAAAATGTACAACTTGTTGTCAAGAAACTAATTACAAATACACGTGAAGTGAGATTATTCATCTAACAAATACTATCACAACACCAGCCAATATTTTTGGTAAAGTACAATAGTAGCAACCTATCACTTTACCAACCTATTATTTTCCCTGTTCTTATGACGAATAAAAAATTGTTTATAGATTTATCTGTTACAAAACGACCTATTTTTCTTGGCACAGATGTAATATAAGTATTAATTATAATGTCAGTTTGTAACCTAAATCCAATATGCCACTGACAGGCAAGTCGGAGACCTGCTTCTGATGGAGATCTGGGAATGCGTGACGCAGGGCTACATGCGGGTACGGGAGCAGAACACCGGGATCTCCATGAAAATCACTTCCCTGCCGCCTCCGCCGCCTCAGGAGCGCGTATACGACTTATTCAATATTACTGTAGAAAGTAAGTGAACTAACTATGCGTTTTAGGTATTGTTATACTCTGTATAGAGTTAGATCCATGCTCTAATCCAGAAGGGGGTCATGAGTCCCCTTCTTCTGTAATCGCGCATGGATCTTACTCCTAGATACCTATACAGTTAAACAGCCTAAAGAGGGTTTTAATTAGAACATGGGTATATTCATGGGTATCAGATATGTTGAAGCGTATTAAGCAATTCATATATGTTTTCTGTGATCATGATGCATGCAACTGCTTCGAAATATCGGGAGCTCGACAAAAATCAAAAAGGTAATATATAATATCCCGTAATATCCCGGTAATATCCCGGTCAATATAAGTCTAATGAAAATAACCGTGAATCATTCATATATGGTAAACAATTAATTGTCAAGAAAATGATATTATTTAGCCTGGAGCGCCTAAGTAGATGTTAGCCATACAAATTAACCACGTGACATCTCAAAGCTCGCAACGCTCATGATTCCACATTCTTTCGCTTGCTAGGATATCAATTTTGGTCCCCTTGTAAAACAAGTAACTGTTAATTTCAGTTGCTGTTCCAAGGTCTGAAACTAGAAATGTACCAAGAATGGGAGAAATAATGATTGTCTATTTCGGGCCAGAAAATGCAAAGAATTCAAGATTTCTCTATGTGAATAATGTCCAGCAACCCAGTAAGTACTATTTACTGTCATATTAGTTATATTAAAACTTGCCGAATTGATTTTAGGAACTGACTGTTTTCCATTTAAGAGCCATTCTTGTGGACGATGAGATTATTCTCTTTGGTAATTAACTAAAAATGTATTTAAATAACTACCATCTTCTCTAAGTCACAAAGTAGAAATTGCAATGCGTGCAATCTGTAATTAATTTACTTTATCTCTTAATTTCAATTTTTAGATAACAGACGGCCCTGTTTCACCGTAAACTTGCATGCAATATTCACCGACAAGATGAGGTCAATGCACCCCGGCGAAGTGATGATCGGGAAAAGTCTAGCATACGTCCAGAAAGAACTGACTCTGTTTGAGGCGATGGAGTATTTGGCGGGGTCGCCACTGAGCGAAGCCATTTTAAGGCCGGAACCACAACATTTCCCGGAAGTAGCACATCATCCGGAATGCAATATGAACTCACGGGTAAAGTGTTTTATCTTTGCAAGTTTAATATGTTATGTTCAATTAATCCCTTTTTTATGATTTTTAGAACAATACATTCCTACTCGTAATAAACGCATTGAATGTACAATTGTAGGTATAGTCAGCAGCAGGAGTCGCTAAGTGGTTGAAATGATCAATTCAAAATGATCTTAACGCCACTTTATTGCTATAAACTAACGGTTACAAATAAGTATAATACAAAAAAAACGATTAATATAGCCGAAAGTAAATAATGATTATGGAGAAAGAATATCCCAACATGTAGTACCTACCTAACACTTTTAATAAAATTAGTATATTAAGACAACCGCCTAAATTGTCTGAAACAACGCTAAAAGGGCATTTTCGCGAGAACAATCACCAAAAATATTTTTTGTAAGGTAGGTAAATTTCTGTTCTTCGTACTCAGAATCACGAGATGCCCTTTCGACCTAGGACAAAAAACATGAGACAAAAAATAGTCCCAAAAAATTCGTGTGTGTGTGGATTGAGTGAGCACCTTCCGAAAATAAAAAAAAATATGCTGATCATTTAGTAAAAGTTCTAAAACAATTGTAAAACGAATCTCTGAATTTGTAAAAAGATAAATCAAAAGATACAGCCATTAACATGTGCTCACTCAGTTCTCACAAACTACCAACGAAAACAGTGAATATATTCATTTAACATATAATATTTATATACTAACATTTAGTAAAAAATAGGCCAACCTACCTCTATAAATATTAGATCACCTAGTGACCTATTAAATTTTTTACAAATAGTTTCTTATGCTCACTCAATCCACACACTTTTGAAAAGCCGAATTTTGATGAAAAACATAAGATTTAGACCGCTATTATATGTGTATAGTTTAGTAAAAGTGAAATGGGAATTTGTAAAATACAAAACGAACCACTAACGTGTCAGGTTTTTTTATAATAAATTTTTGTAAGTGCTCACTCAGTCCACACGTTTTGAGAAAGTTAAAAATGTAAATATCTTACGATTTGTAGCACCTAAGACACTCGAAAGTACTTCAACATTTAGTAAAAATTTTTACTAAATATCCACCATCTAATATTTTATATTCGTTGTCTGGTTTTAAAGATATTCAGACATAACTTTTCTCATACAAATGTATCAAGTAGGGTGACCACACTATGTCGGCTCCTGATTTTCCCCACCTTCCCATTGTCATATTGAGATTGGGGAGTTTCGTTCAATTTTGATAATAGTTCACCGGATTTGTAAGTGGGAGCGAGAAAAGAATAACTATTTCTCGCTCCCACTTACAAATCCGGAACGCTCATCTGTTAGCGCGATTAGATTACCAGGTTCTGGTTTCTTACTAGTGAAGTATTATATTCTTTGTTTCTTACCAATTATCATTCATGTCCTTTTTAATGCATGCATGTCGACATGGTTATTATCCTGACGTCGATAAAAATTACACAATACACATCATCACTAGGCCAAGAACATAACCTAAAAACAGTTTGCAGATGGATAATTAATATGGTATTAGTTTAATATTATCAAAATTGAACGAACGAAACTCCCCAATCTCAATATGACAATGGGAAGGTGGGGAAAATCAGGAGCCGACATAGTGTAGTCACCCTACTTGATACATTTGTATGAGAAAAGTTATGTCTGAATATCTTTAAAACCAGACAACGAATATAAAATATTAGATGGTGGATATTTAGTAAAAATTTTTACTAAATGTTGAAGTACTTTCGAGTGTCTTAGGTGCTACAAATCGTAAGATATTTACATTTTAAACTTTCTCAAAACGTGTGGACTGAGTGAGCACTTACAAAAATTTATTATAAAAAAACCTGACACGTTAGTGGTTCGTTTTGTATTTTACAAATTCCCATTTCACTTTTACTAAACTATACACATATAATAGCGGTCTAAATCTTATGTTTTTCATCAAAATTCGGCTTTTCAAAAGTGTGTGGATTGAGTGAGCATAAGAAACTATTTGTAAAAAATTTAATACGTCACTAGGTGATCTAATATTTATAGAGGTAGGTTGGCCTATTTTTTACTAAATGTTAGTATATAAATATTATATGTTAAATGAATATATTCACTGTTTTCGTTGGTAGTTTGTGAGAACTGAGTGAGCACATGTTAATGGCTGTATCTTTTGATTTATCTTTTTACAAATTCAGAGATTCGTTTTACAATTGTTTTAGAACTTTTACTAAATGATCAGCATATTTTTTTTTATTTTCGGAAGGTGCTCACTCAATCCACACACACTCAAAAATTCTATTATTTTGCATATTCTCCACTTTGTAACCCTCTGTACAAAGTGTTTGAAAAATGGTAACGAGGTGGAAAAATTAAATTAGGGACGCTTTTTTTACCCAATAGGATCAAAAGGGCTCATGATCCTGAGTAGAAAAAGCATTAAATTTACCTATTGTAGAAAAAAACAGTTTTTGAATCTATTTTCGCGAAAATGCCCAAAGTCGAACCTGAGATCCTCTCTCCTCGATAACAAGCTAAGGTCAACAGGTGCAAGCTAACGTAAACACAACAGCCGAGTACAAGCACTAAGCACTCATGTTATCGAGGAGTGAGTACCTGCCTTATCATTATTTATCCTACGCGTAAGTAACTAGCATGTATGTAATAGGCTACTTTCCTCCTAGTCAAATTAGCTTCTTTTTAAGAACTGTCAAAACGAATTTGAAGGACTTGCTAATATGGAATTTATATGAAATCGAATTGAGTGACGTCACGGTCAACTCAGTTACTTTATACATTTCGACCTGACTTATTAAATAGAAATTGGATTTTAGAATAACTTCTGTCCAGGTTTTTCATATAATTATCTGATGCTTTATTTCGTGCACGGTATAAAATATTTTATTTTAACTACAGTCAAGTTCCCTATGATGTAAATAGGTTAAGATTTACAATTTAAGATTGATAAAAAAAAGAGCGCATCTTGCCATTAAACGTAAATGTTTGTAAAGTTTTTAATGTAACAAGATTAGGTTTAAGTTTTTTATTTTTTATTTAATAAAAGTTGTTAAGAAACGAGCGTGACAAGTTTATTTTGAACACTTCGCTGCTACTGACTGTACAAAGTATCATTAGTATCTCTCATTCGAAAATAAATTATAACGAATTGAGTATGTAATATTATTTGTGCCGTTTGTATATCCGAGGTCTTATATAGAGAGAGTACGTCGTAGACGTCGCATCGGACCGATAGATGGCGCCATCGTTCGTTGTAAGTCGCTCCGGCGTCACACCGCCGCGATGTTGGTAGTCCCGTTTTCCCCACCTGCAACATAAGGCTCCTACGCGCCCCGGCCCGCCACCAGCCACCCTCATTGTTTCGTCGAACGCCGAAGTGACCGGTTGTCGCGTATTCCGTTCGAACATTTTTACAGCATGGTGTCTCGAAATTAATCTTTTAGTTTCTATTTCCTTGTTACTCCTGGTCAAACCAGAGTTATTCGTGTTTTTATTTAAAACCACAACGCCGCGAGCCTGCTGAAGCTGTCCACCAATATCGCTGGCCGCCACGCTTATGCTGGCGCCTCGATGGTGATGCAGAGCGTTCGTCTGCCGTGACAACGCCGCGATCCTGCTGAAGCTGTCCACCAGTATCGCTGGCCGCCACGCTTATGCTGGCGCCTCGATGGTGATGCAGAGCGTGCGTCTGCCTTGACAACGCCGAGAGCCTGCTGAAGCTGTCCACCAATATCGCTGGCCGCCACGCTTATGCTGGCGCCTCGATGGTGATGCAGAGCGTTCGTCTGCCATGACAACGCCGCGATCCTGCTGAAGCTGTCCACCAGTATCGCTGGCCGCCACGCTTATGCTGGCGCCTCGATGGTGATGCAGAGCGTGCGTCTGCCTTGACAACGCCGCGAGCCTGCTGAAGCTGTCCACCAATATCGCTGGCCGCCACGCTTATGCTGGCGCCTCGATGGTGATGCAGAGCGTTCGTCTGCCGTGACAACGCCGCGATCCTGCTGACTGTCCACCAGTATCGCTGGCCGCCACGGTTATGCTGGCGCCTCGATGGTAATGCAGAGCGTGCGTCAGCCCTGACAACGCCGCGATCCTGCTGTAGCTGTCCACCAGTATCGCTGGCCGCCACGCTTATACTGGCGCCTCGATGGTGATGCAGCGAGCTCATCTGCCGTGACAACGCCGCGATCCTGCTGAAGCTGTCCACCAGTATCGCTGGCCGCCACGCTTATGCTGGCGCCTCGAAGGTGATGCAGCGCGCTCATCTGCCGTGAAAACGCCGCGACCCTGCTGAAGCTGTCCACCAGTATCGCTGGCCGCCACGCTTATGCTGGCGCCTCGATGGTGATGCAGAGCGTTCGTCTGCCGTGACAAGCCTCAGTGGTGATGCGGAGCGTAATACTGTTAACCGCTGCACAGGCGTCGCAATCCTTCTGCTGCGTCTGCCGTGACATCGCCGCAAGCTACTTGAAGTTTTCCACCGGTGTCGTCGGCCGACACGCTGATGCTGGCGCCTTGATGTCGCCTCGATCGCACGAGGTAAGATTGCAGACGCGGCGACCTTCATCGCGCCACCGAGCGCAATACTGCGGCTGCCGCGAAGGCGTCGCTAATTTTCCTGCCGCGTTTGCCGTGACGACGCCGCGAACTCTGTTGATGCTGTTCACCGATGTAGCTGACTGTCATGCTGGCGCCGGTGCCTCCCGCGCTGACGGCGGCGACCTCGAGAGGGCCACCGAGCACGATACTGCGTGACGCGACAGGGGCATCGAAGACGCCTTTCGAGCTGACGACGGCCGTCTCAATCTCACCGCCGAACGTAACATCGTCTGCTGCAGTGACAAGCTGGTAAGATTGCTGATGTGGTCCCTTGGTACTGCTAGCCGCCACGCTGATAACGCCCGTCGCGCCTAAGATGTCACGCTCACCGCGAGCACTGTCTTCCCCTACAATGGTGCCACGACCATATCCGGGCTCCGTCTGCTACGGTATCGTTGCAGACTCTGTTGCTGACCAGGCTGATACTGCCCTCCAATGTGACGCCGGGCGCCGCTATCAGCTGACATCCCGTACACTATGGTATCCACTCTTCTCTTTCCAGTTCCCGTGAAGTACTTCGACAGTATTTACACTCTATTTTGACCAATGACTCCTCCGTCGCCGAAGTGAGAACAGATAAATTCTAAAGATGCTACGTCCTATCGTGGCTTGGCCACCCATAGTTGAACGAGGTAAGACGTCAATAACCGGACGAGGAGCCGCACTGCTGCGAGGGTGTCCTGACGATGTTCGCGAGCTATCTAATCGGAGAGGCGCCTCGCGAGACGACCCTGTGATTCCTGTACGTCGCTCATTGTGTAGGTCAAAGACATCGTAAAGGTTTGCGGAATTAAAAAAAAAAAAAACTCTTTCAGAATGTCCAGATCTGAATTCGAGCCAGCGTGCTGCATCCTGAGCGTGCGTCTGTTTACCGGGCGGACACCAAAACCGATCGGTAATCTGGCCGCGGGGGTTCCAAGTACACGACGATTTCCCGGAGGCTTGTGGCGCCCCCTGTCCATTCGAGAGATTAACTTATTCGCCGAGCCTCTAATAAACAAATTGGGAAAAATAAACCCGCTTCGCCTTAGTGAACTTGAGATTCCAGCTCAAAGCGAAAGGGGCCAGGAACTCAGGAGGACTTCAGTAGTTATCATCTGGCTCGACTATACTGAATTAATATAGAGCTTGATTCAATCGTAGAACCTGATTTCATCAATTTCACAACTTTCGTAGTCTACAGAGGGAGGTTGGTTTCCAGCATTACCTCGTACAGCTGCCGATAGCTGTAGGCCAATCGCTCCTGTTTTGCTTGCATTTGCAGCCCGATAAGACCTTAAATAATCGGAATATTGTACAAAGCGGTTACGAGTAACTACGACAGTAACTGCTGACTCCAACAGACTGTCGTACGAGGTCAGTATGCACCCCCTGGGAGCCAAGTAAGTGACCTTCGGTGACCTCGCCTTCTTCTGCTTCGCCCGTCATCGTACCTCTTCGTCTGCGAGAGCCCTGCATTACGCCGTACAACGGTACGTATTAAGCCTCCGCCACACATAAAGCGCATTCCGCTTCGCTAACGCTACGCTATCAGCGCGCTGAATGCGCACGCATTCCGCTCGCGTCCCGCGCGCGTTGCGCTCGCAATCCGCGCTCGTTAGTTCCCGCTAGTGCCCACTGGGCGCAACGCCAGCGTTTGTGCGGTGCACCGCCATTATTGCGCTCCGCCTACGCTCTCAAAGCGCGCATGTGTGGCGGTGTTTTAATTCACCCCTTGACCTGCTACCACGACGTGTTCAGCAACCACCAGCGATGCGACACGGACGTCACCTCTCAGTCTACACTGTCGACCTTCATTGCACGAAGTAGAAATCCGTCGCATCGGGTTTTGGATTAGGTAATGGATTACCCTAAGAGTCAATGACTGACTTGAAGAAATCGACTGATACCTCCGTCCAGTGTAGTAGCAATCGACAGCGCTCGTACTTTTCATCTTCTAGGCTAGTTTTACCGAGCGATCAGTATCCTCAAATGCCCTCACTAAAAAGAGTTCAGAGTTCAGGAGTCTCGCTTGTAACCGCGCTCGCTTGACGCGAAATAGTCTGATCGAAAATACCAGTATCGTAACAAATAGCCCTCGGGCGCGTGAGTGATGACCTTTTTCTGTGTTTGATATGGACGTAAGACGTTGGACTTTAAATAGTCATATCAAAGCTAATATTGATTTAGATAATTTTTACGAAGGGTTGACAAAAGCAGTATCAATTACGTTACCCTGCTACAGTACAGATAGTTACACTACTTTTACAGTTAATTTCCACACTTTGTGTCTGAAATTGGGTTTATAATAACCTGATAAAATAACGTGTCTGTTAATAATAAAAGTGTATCTAAGGTTTTTGTATCTTGTTCAAGTCAGCCTCGCCTACAATGTATAATAATGTCATTTCTCTAACTATTCGCTGACTAAAGCTAAACGTCATCACGAAAATCTCTTTAGGCGTTTCTGGCACCGAGATATTCGCGGATCGAAGGCGATTTCGACTGATACATCTGTCAAATCGGTTCAACAACCGATTCACTTATTCTTCTATGCTATGCCAATAGGGCTACCAAAGGCTTGCGCGCCAGCTGACTCGCCACCAGGAGATAATAAACAGGTCTCTATATAAGACCTCGGATATACAAACGGCACAAATAATATAAAAATTTTACCTTCCAATAAAATTGTTATTATTTTGCCTGGTATATCCGAGGTCTGAGTGATGCCTTCCTGGTAGGCTTAATATACCGTCGGCACTTCTCCTCAACAATGAGGGTGGCTGGTGGCGGGCCGGGGCGCGTAGGAGCCTTATGTTGCAGGTGGGGAAAACGGGACTACCAACATCGCGGCGGTGTGACGCCGGAGCGACTTACAACGAACGATGGCGCCATCTATCGGTCCGATGCGACGTCTACGACGTACTCTCTCTATATAAGACCTCGGATATACCAGGCAAAATAATAACAATTTTATTGGAAGGTAAAATTTTTATATTGTGTGTGTTTGTAGTGGGTCAAGGGCCTGAACGACAGCCAGAAGGCGGCCATAAGCGCCTCCGTGTCGGCAGCGCTCGGAGACAGGCCGCGCATACAGATGGTGCAGGGACCACCTGGCACAGGTGAACAATGCTTTTTTATTCATTTTTAATTCATTAACTTTTTGTTGACAGTTGGTTGACAGTAATACGTGCAACCATTCGATACTTAACCAAAGATGATTTATATAAGATTGACAATCTTTATACTAAGAATCGTACCTCAATCTTTTACCGCCACCTATTAAATACTATCATAAATACACGGATGATGCCTACAAATTTCTTTTTTCAAAATGTGTATTGACGTGATATCATGATATTAAAATAAAGATATATGTTCTTATAATAAATTAAAAACACGCAAAAATATTTGGGGAAAATATGATTTTTGCCACTTCCAGGCTGCTAAACAGCGCCATCTAGTTTTATCGTATATCATATTAGGTGTACACTTTTGTATGGGCTTTGTCAATCCCGGTATATATCGTCTTGCTTAAACTAACTAGTATAACGTTCACCAGGCAAATCGGCGGTTATCACGGCAATGGTGATGGCGTACTTCTACGACCCGGCGGAGCGGCGGCTGCAGAACCGCGGCAAGATCCTCATCTGCGCCACCAGCAACGCCGCCGTCGACGAGCTCGTGTGTCGCCTGCTCAACATCCGGCAGACGCTGCCCAAGAGTATGTTGTTCGTAGTCTAACTACTGCCAGCCGAAGCAACACTGCAGCACCGCGGCAAGATCCTCATCTGCGCCACCAGCAACGCCGCCGTCGACGAGCTCGTGTGCCGCCTGCTCAACATCCGGCAGACGCTGCCCAAGAGTATGTTGTTCGTAGTCTAACTACTGCCAGCCGAAGCAACACTGCAGCACCGCGGCAAGATCCTCATCTGCGCCACCAGCAACGCCGCCGTCGACGAGCTCGTGTGCCGCCTGCTCAACATCCGGCAGACGCTGCCCAAGAGTATGTTGTTCGTAGTCTAACTACTGCCAGCCGAAGCAACACTGCAGAACCGCGGCAAGATCCTCATCTGCGCCACCAGCAACGCCGCCGTCGACGAGCTCGTGTGTCGCCTGCTCAACATCCGGCAGACGCTGCCCAAGAGTATGTTGTTCGTAGTCTAACTACTGCCAGCCGAAGCAACACTGCAGCACCGCGGCAAGGTCCTCATCTGCGCCACCAGCAACGCCGCCGTCGACGAGCTCGTGTGCCGCCTGCTCAACATTCGGCAGACGCTGCCCAAGAGTATGTTGTGTCTTAACTAACTACTACGGTTAAAGGTTGACTGGAAGAGATCCCATTAAGGGATAAGTCCGCCTACATTGTATATTACTGACTCTGTAACTGTGTCTCTTTTGTTTCCTTTATGTACAATAAAGCTTATACATACTTAAAATACTACGAGTCCGTAGGAGGCAGAATGTTTTTAGGGTTCCGTACCAAAAAGGTACAAAAGGAGTTTATGGCGTCGCTCTGTCCATCTGTCTGTCTGTCTGTTTTTTGGAATACTTATGAATATTTGGTATTTATTTTATTCATGAAATTTGGAATACTTATGAACATCATTAACCTCTACAAATTGAAAGTATTATTTTTTTAAATTTTTTAATATTAATTACAGAAAATGGCCAAAATTAAAGGGGGGCAAACTGAAGATTTCAAGTAACTAGGTCAAGTGGGGTATCGTTACAAAGAGCTCAAACAATACCTCCCCCCCCCTCCCCCTTATCTCCGAAGTTTACCAACATACATTTATGAAATTTTCACCAAAAATGGCTATTATAATGAATATTACAGGAAAAATAATTTATAAAAAACCTTTCAGATTTACATTTTCAATTTCAACACCCTTGCGGGTGTTTATTGTACCTGTATTTTTTAACAAAATAACAATGAAATTACCTGCTTTCGAATAAAGGCAAAATGGTTAAAATCGGTTCGCGCAATAAACAATAGGCTAGTTTCCTATAATTAAACAGCACACAATGCAGTGCACGAAACATAGCACCACATAATTAAAAGAAAAATATGGACAGTAGTTATGTCTAAACATAGTTTATATCTAATAAGTCAAAAAGATAGATATAAAGTAAATGAATTGACCGTGACGTCACTCCTCAGTATTTCATAGTAATCATAATCATAATATCGTTTATTGCACCATGGTAAAAAGTTGACACAAAAAATTATAAAGCATCTCATGGACCCCAGTAGGGTGTTGCAAACAAGTTCCCAGACTTACGCTAAGGATAATCAAATTTACTTACGTGCTATAATTGAAAAATAACTGTAATAATTATCTTTTAACAAAGTTATGGTTACTTAAAATTATCTTCAAAGAATTCTGTAACTGAGTAGTATGACTTTTCTGTAAGGAATGATTTCAACTTTTTTGAGTACGCCGCATCTGTTTGCTCTGACTTGATGTAATTTGGGAAGTGATTGTAACATTTAACTGCAGAATAATGAGGGCTTTTGCGATATGTTTCTAGATTTGGGACGGGTAATTCAAGCTTATACTTTAATCTTTTGTTGGGTACTTCTCTGAACGTGTTTATATGTTTTTGTACATATATGCCTAATTCAAATAAATATATACATGGCAGAGTGAGTAGGCCAAGTTTCTTAAAAAGAAGTCTACAACTATCCCAATATCCAATACCCATTAGCACACGGACACATTTTTTTTGCATTACAAAAAGGTCGTGTACATCCGTACTATTTCCCCATGTAATGATCCCATACCGTAACCATGAATTTACGAAGGCATGATAGGCGGTTAGGGCTGTAGCTAAGTTAGTGGTTTTCCGAAGTGTAAAAAGTCCATATAGAAATTGGGATATCTTAGTTTTAGTTAGTTCTATGTGTGTTTTAAAGTTAGTATGACTATCAAGGGTAATATGTACCTAAAAGTTTGGAATTTTCTACTTCTTCAATATCTATTTTGTTAAGTGATAGTTTTAACTGTAATGGTGTCCTTTGATGTGGGTAAAATTGAATTAATTTAGTTTTATTTATGTTTATTGTGAGGTTATGGTCGCGCATCCACTGGTTTATATGATTTAATGTGTGTGCTAACTTTGCATTGAAATTTTCGTTGTTGCTGAAACTAAAAAGGAGGGAGACGTCATCTGCGAATAAAGGAGACTTAGCATCAATTTCTTTCGGGAGGTCATTTATGTACAACAGAAATAGTAGGCAGCCCAGGACACTGGCCTGTGGGTTTGAGCCTTTCATTTCTGTAATGTCAGATCTGACAAATACTAATTCATGGCTGGATGGATTAACGTAGTCTATTTGGACAACCTGCAGCCGTTTTTCCGCGAATTCCTGATTCGTATAGCTTGTTTAGCAGTATCGCATGGGAAACTTTGTCATGCGCGCGTAGTTACAACATGTAGTTATAGTTAGTCAGGGCGAGGGCAGTTGATCTATTTTTTCTAAAGCCATATTGTTTATCGTCTAGTACCTCGTTTTTTTCCAAAAAATTGTAAACACGGTTACACCACAGAATATATAATAGTACAAGTACAGAAGGCCCACTGCTTTGATGTTCACGACATGCCGCCTTTTTAAATGCCTACAAAATTTTTACAAAGAAACGAGCCGCACGTGCGCGGCGTTCGGCGATAGGGTTGCCTATGGATTAAAACGAATTAATACTCAGATAAAATGTTATATTCAAGTCTTGGGTACTTTGTAGGTGTATATATAGTATTTATATATTTTTGTTTAAGTTCCAACAACACAAGCCTTATTGAACCTTTCCGGGGGACTTAATCAATAGTAGATCTGTGTAAAAATGTCCTATGGTATTTATTTTATTCATGATATTTATTTAACTATGCGTTATTAGCCATTTCACACGCTGACAACGCATATGAACCTTAAAAAAACTCGTGACGTAGAGTACCTAACAATAGAATGCGCACTGCTGCACAACTGCGAACGTGCGTTCCGTGAAAACGCGCGCCACCCCTGATTAGGCCGCGAACTCGCGGCCGCCAGCATGTACTTGTAGCGCGGCGATAGAATCGCGGAGTGAGCCGCCCCTGGTTACACATACATTTTTCGAATATTTTCGAAAAGGTAGGGAGGAGTGCTATTCCATATACATATAGCAAATCGTTTTGACAGTTCTTAAAAAGAAGCTGATTTGACTAGTAGGAAACTAGCCTATTATCCCATAAAAATCATCTTCCATACTAGCTCGCGCGCATTAGTTTACTCAATTGGCCGATAAATGTCGCTGTACGTTGAACGTTCATTTCCTACATCGCGTTTTTCCTGATATAATGAGGTCGGTTCAGGAGCGTCCTTGCGACATGTCGAGTCGTAAACTATCTTAGACTAAATATATACCTACAGACGCACAGTCCCGAACAAAAAAGTCGAAAAAATTGCCTCAAATGACATTCCAACTTTATTCAGATAGGTGCAAATAACGCTAACTTAAACCTAAAATCAAAATATATCTGTTTTTTGAAAACCGAATTTGTTATGTAAGCCGTAAGAATCAAATTCGTGAACCGTTCGATACGAGTTTTCAAATAAGTAACATATAAACCGTTTTCGTCCGATCACCGCGATACTGGCAACTACTGAAACGTCATTAGAAAAACAATCAATGTCAAAACTACAAGTCATCAGAATATCGGATGCATGGAGTCGCATAAATAATATTAGCCACGTTGAGTAATAAAAAACCTCTTATAACAAAATAAGTTTATTTACACTTTTTACATTTTATATACAAGGTTTGACTTAAGACATCTATTATAATAAACAAATTCACTTGTTTGCCAAATTGGTAGTATACCTAGGTTTTCATTGTAAATATAATCTTTTTTTTAGGGTTTCGTACTCAATGGGTAAAAACGGTACCCTATTACTAAGACTTTCCGTCTAGCCGTCCGTCTGCCTGTCTGTCTGTCACCAGGCTTTATCTCAAGAATCGTGATAGCTAGAGAGTTGATATTTTCACAGATTATGTATTTCTGTTGCCGCTATAACAACAAATACTAAAAACAAAATAAAATACGTTTTTAAGGGGGCTCCCATACAACAATCGTGAAAACCTTTAACCACCTGTAAAACCGGCAACAATATTTATTTCGATAAATACAACCCAAATAATAGATTGTGTCTCAGGGGAGAAAAATTATAAATTTACGGCGAGGGCGTACATTGAATCCTAAAGGTAGCGGAGGATTATATAATAGAATCCGGAGCGTAGCGAGGGATTCTAAAATGGAATCCTGAGCGTAGCGAGGGATTCTAAAATGGAATCCTGAGCGTAATGAGGGATTCAAGTGTTAACGCCCAAGGTGAAAATAATTTTGCTACCGTGTGACACATACCGCTTTTCACACCACCTAAGAGAAAAATGAAGGAACATAGAGATGAAACAGATTTATTTAATACTATTAGATAATAACTCAGCAAAGCGGACCCCTAGGCTCTCCCTGAGCCGTGGCATATGCCGGGAAAACGCTAGGGGGATGATGAGATAATAACTCAACAAATCAACAAGTTTATCAAAAAAAAATATTTTATACCGGCAAATAAATGTCCTTGAACAGAAAAGTGCCACTTTGATCCCTCCTAGCAGGGAAGAAAAGTACCACTTTGATCTCTCCTACCGGGGAAGAAAAAGTCCATTTAAGGACGGAAGGTGATGTGAATAAGTAATTTGTGCACTGGTAGGTATACTTTCTTCCAATTACGATAATGAAGGGATTCGCGATAGCAAGTAGGCATGAGTCTTGAAACTAATACTTCCTGACAAAATAGATACAGAATAATTACAAATGAAACTAAAAACTTAATTCTAATATAGGCCTATATTAGAGGCACTTAACCGAGGATGCTGATGGCATTTCTTAGTTTATTTTGAGTATATTTGGTTAAGTTTTAATTAGTAATGTAGACGGACGGTGTTGTCACCACCTTGGGATCCCGAGGGAATCTTGAATTAAAATATAACGCTATTAAAGTACATACGAGACAAAGTGATGAAATCTGCCATTTCAAGTTTGCTACACGTATTTTAAAAATATACTGTCAGATATATCGCAACGTACGAGTTAGGTACTCAAAGATATCAGAAAACGTGTGAGTGTATGTTCAGATATTTTTGAACATCTCGTTCGTTGCCATATATCTGATGGCTACTGTACACTGCCTACCTACTTTGTCGTCAATAGGCATATGTATAAGAAAACGCATGTAAGTAGATGTAAATAAAATAATAGCGACTCCGTACCTTTTTGTTCCATGAAAATCCTTTATTTTTGCAATTAATTAAATTTATTCTAAAACACGAAATTGAATCGAGTTTATACATAACTAGCTTTTACCCGCGGCTTCGCCCGCGTAATAAAAGTATTCATTAAGATTTTCATTTGGATCCGTAGGTTTCTCTGTAGGTATTATTTATCTGCGATTATTTCCATTGCACATAATACTTTTGCTTGCAATGATTGTAGAAATATACGCTATATACGCTGGGGAAACCTTTATAAACATCCCACATAGCCCGTATTTCGACACTATGATCGGTGGGTAAAAAGTACTTTTTTCTATTATCCCTTACAATTTTTTACATTTTGCTTATACTTATCGCAAACGTAATCTTCAAGCAAGCAAACAACGATCGTCTTAGAGCACATTGATTGTAAGAGACCGCCGACCGATTATCCGTATCCCTCTAACGATACCCATATTATCCGTATCCGTACTATCCGTATCTGTATCGCTATCGCTATCCCTACCGCTATCCCTATCGCTATCCCCATCTCTATCCCTATCGCTATCCCTATCCCTATCGCTATCCCTATCGATATCGCTATCCCTATCGCTATCCCTATCGCTGTCCCTATCGCTATCCCTATCGCTATCCCTATCGCTATCGCTATCCCTAACCCTATCGCTATCCCTATCCCTATCGCTATCCCTATCCCTATCCCTTATCATACGTACACATATTTAAAGTCACATACAGGTCGAACGCGATTAATTAACATTATTTTTACCTTTTTAGGGTTCCGTAGTCAACTAGGAACCCTTATAGTTTCGCCATGTCTGTCTGTCCGTCCGTCCGTCCGTCCGTCCGCGGATAATCTCAGTAACCGTTAGCACTAGAAAGCTGAAATTTGGTACTAATATGTATATCAATCACGCCAACAAAGTGCAAAAATAAAAAATGGAAAAAAATGTTTTATTAGGGTACCCCCCTACATGTAAAGTGGGGGCTGATATTTTTTTTCATTCCAACCCCAACGTGTGATATATTGTTGGATAGGTATTTAAAAATGAATAAGGGTTTGCTAAGATTGTTTTTTGATAATATTAATATTTTCGGAAATAATCGCTCCTAAAGGAAAAAAAGTGCGTCCCCCCCCCCTCTAACTTTTGAACCATATGTTCAAAAAATATGAAAAAAATCACAAAAGTAGAACTTTATAAAGACTTTCTAGGAAAATTGGTTTGAACTTGATAGGTTCAGTAGTTTTTGAGAAAAATACGGAAAACTACGGAACCCTACACTGAGCGTGGCCCGACACGCTCTTGGCCGGTTTTTTCCCAACGTTTCGACCAGGTTGCACTGGCCGTGGTCGCGGAAGACTGACGTCCCAGCAAAATGTCACTGGAGATGTAAACAACACAAAACTACCCGATATTAATTTATATAAATGTTCGGGGTAGACAAATAAATATAATCTACCCGCTTTTAGTTAATGTTTATTTCCCACCGCACGACACACAAAAAAAAAGAAAAAAGGTAAAAATAATGTTAATTAATCGCGTTCGACCTTATCAAGATGTTTAATGATTTCTTATCAAGTGCTAAAATATAAAGTTTCATGGTTTTATCTTTTAAAATTAAGAAATAACATACAAACTTTCAACCTCTTATTCAACCCCTTCATCCCTTTTTTTCGAAATAAAAAGTAGCCTATGTTCTGTCTCAGGGTCTAAAGATTGTCTGTTCCAAATTTCATCAAAATCGGTTGCGTGGTTTAAGCGGGAAAGCGTAACAGACAGACAGACAGACAGACAGACAGACAGACAGAGTTACTTTCGCATTTATAATATTAGTATGGATTTGTCAATACATTTGAATTACTTACGTAAAAAAACTTATCCCACTGTCTTTCTTGTGTTTTTTTGTGCTATTTTTACAATTCTTAACCGAGCACGACGACATTGTCATTCGACGCCGGTCGGCGAATGACTAAGTCACCAACTCTGTACTTTTTCGTAAGATCTAGAGTTTGACTGTAGCCATTTTTTTCGCCTGACTGTGTATCTAGTACTAATGATACATCAATGTAAACTATTGAAGTCGAATAGTCTTGATTTTATTTGGACGTTGTCTAACAACAAAATTGTATATTAAAATATTACTTGTTATGTGGGAAATTGAGTCTTGAGAGATTTAGTCAAGTCTGTAGAGTTCTATGAATAACATTTTGATGATTCATCTATTGAAAGTTTGTACGGAACCCTCGGTTAGCGAGTCCGACTCGCACTTGACCGGTTTTTTTTTCTTGCGACGGTGTGAAGCCATGGGAGGCAGAAATGTTTTTTTTTGCGACAGTGGGCGGATATTTATTGGATATGATATATATATGAGGATTGAAGTATACTTATTTCAAAGTTGGTTAGAAGGGCAAGTTATTTGTTTGCCTTATACATATTAGCTGCGTCTTAAGGCCCCATTTAGACGGTGCGAGAACTCGCATAAGAGTTTTATTACATTGTGGTATTTGATGTCTGTGCAAAATTGTATGTAACCTCAACAGCCCCCAATGTAACTAAAATCGCATGCGAGCTCGCACACCGTCTAAATCGGGCCTAACGCTCGTCCAGTTGACCGCCTTACACAGGATCAAAAGTGCGCCACATTACACTAAGGCCGTTTTCACATTATCCGATCCGATATCGGATGTCGGTAGGATTTCAATAGAAAAAATTCAAGATGGCGCCTGTAATGTATGGGATATCGGTCCGACATCCGATATCGGATCGGATAATGTGAAAACGCACTGCGCACTGCGCACTGTGTGGTGCGGCGTAGATACTATTATATTGGCCTACGTTACTGCATGCTCAGCCACGACATAGGTCTAAGCGCAACAGCGGTGAGCGGCGGCCATACATTGGAACGAGACACAGCGATGGGACTTTTCATTCGCACGTATGGCTGCCGCTCACCCAATGTCGTGGCTGGGCCGTTATTGTTTCCTCTTGACTAAATTGGACGTGTTTTCTGGCAGACGAGCGTTTCCGCATGGTGCGCGTGGGCCGCGCCGAGGCGATGCACCCGCGCGCGCGCGACGTCAGCTCGCAGCAGCTCGCGCAGCGCGACGCGCGCCCGCGCCCCGACCAGCAGGCGCCCGCGCTCAAGGAGGAGGTATCATGACATTGATGAGACTTATCACATCTCGGACACTGGCGATCAAATATATGAAAGAGGCGCGTTTCTAGCCACAGACCAACCCCTATAGACATCCATTACAAGACGACTCGCGGTCGCTTGCCTTCCTAGTATTTGCACTGATATAAGCGCGGGCGCTCGCCGTGCCCGATCAGTAGCGACCAAGTAACAGACCCGAAAGCAGCGCGTGTTTTTCGCAGTAAAAAAATTGAAAAAGGGTATTTTGATGTCTTAAAGATGTCCACCTGTAGTGTGAAATGGTGTGGAAAGGTAACAAGAAGCTCAAATTTAAAAGCAGACGTCATTACATTCCACATAAAAGTCATATTTATAATTTATTCAGAGCCGGCATAGGTCAACTTACATTGGCCACTTACGCGTCAGTAAAGGGACAGTCCCTTTCACCTGGCGCGACTGCCCGCCGTCCTTGAAACGGCCAATCACAGCGCGCTTAACACATTCCCCGCCCGCTCCTCGCACCCCTGGTACTGGTGACTCGTATCGCGAACAAAATATACAAGACTGCTACTCTATAGGAGGTTCTCTGTGGTCCCTAGCACACATTATATGCTCGTGTAATAGGTGAACGCGCACCATAGTTGCGTGAGTGAGATATGACATGTCGACTGTTCGCGTTTTTGACAGGCGGTAACTGTGAGGTAACCGAGAGGGGTTAAGCGGTACTTTTAGCGGGGGGCGGGAGTGGCCATACTGTACGATAGTACTCTTTATTATACTGTGACTTTACTGCCTATGTTCCTCAAGAAGGAGGTATCACTTTTATAGATTACTAGCTTTTGCCCGCGGCTTCGCTCGCGTTAGAAAGAGACAAAAGGTAGCCTATGTCACTCTCCATCCCTTCAACACCTCCACTTAAAGAAATCACGTCAATTCGTCGCTCCGTTTTGTCGTGAAAGACGAACAAACAAATGTAAATGCCATTTTTCACCAATTTGAAATCGATGGATGGTCCCCTTAGACCATTTTCACGTAGGACTACGGCATTTCATAGCTGCCCTTACTGACCCGCTATCAAAATACATCCTTTATATATTGGTATGGATGTATAGTATGAATTTTCTCAGATTATTTTTTCCCTTCAATACCTTTACTCAACATGCTGGAAACAAAAACGTTGCTTATTATATTCTAGACGTACAAAAAGCAGCCGATTTATCAGAACTTCTAACTTAGATAGCACTAGATATCACGAGTCACAAGATAAAAACATAACATGATTTTCAAAAAGTTTAACGTGATTATCTAAAATTTTAAATTAAAATTCAACCAACGTCCATAGATCTCAAGACTGACTGCCAAGATCAACATGTGGAAGAGCGCCAGCCGCGACGCCAAGGACCCGTCCCGCATCGCCTACTGCGAGGAGCGCGTCAAGCAGTTCACGCTCAAGAGGGCACAGGTAACTGCACTAACTAAATAACTCGAACACGTAGATCAAACTAAGGAACCGTTGTTCGTGTTGGTCTAGTTCAATGCGACTTCTTTATTTTTGGTATGGTACTTTTTTCAATGTACTTTCTTATGGTATATACCTACTTCAAAAGTTCAAACTATTGTACCCTGTGACTCCTGTGGCTCGTATAATGCAGTAAGGTGTTGTACCGTAGACCGCATCATCACTTACCATCAGGTGTGATCGTGGTTAAACGTCTACCTATTCATACAAAAAAAAACTTAATGGTGGTGGGAAGGTATTCCAGCACATGGTTGCAAAATACCCAAAGCTGCCCGTAAATGTAACCGAGAAACTGTTTTGTGTTGATGCGTTTCTTATATCTGACGGGTACTTGGAACCCTGAATTTATACCTGCAAGTTTTCAGACGAAACTATGGGTACGAGTGAGTGGCAAATATCTACATCCCTTTCTTGCATATACCTTTCAAAAAGCAATAACTTGCAGGTTGAAATTGAGACCTGAAGACCGAAACTGAAAAATGATGGTTTTTCCAGAGACAATACCTAGCTAGATCGATTTTCCTTTCGCCAAAACTCTCATATAGCAAATTTCATTAGTCTTTTCCGAGATCGCGTCATATATAGGTATACAAGAATTGCTCGTTAGAAGATATAAAATTGATTACAAATAATGTGTTGCAGTTGGGAGGCTCCGGTGACGGCGGCGAGGAGCCGCGGCCCGAGGACGTGGCGCGCGCCGAGCGGCGCATCATCGAGTACGCGGACATCGTGCTCACCACGCTCGCCTCGGCCATCAACCAGAAGATGCGCGGGTAACTGTACCTACCTATAGAGATAATATTAGAGTTTTACTTGGTGTTGCAGTTTTTGTACTTTTCCGGTATGAAGTCCCTTAGACGCTCCGAGTCTTCGACCCGACGCGGAACTCTGCCTTCTCACTACTCCGTCAGGCCTTCGACACTCTGAATTGCTTATTAAAACGTTTCGGTGCTCGGGTCTTAGTAAGCTCCGGGGTTTGAGGCTCACCTTTCATGCACGCAAATGACACGTAGGAGGAATAAAGTCAAATTTTGTTCTTAACTGGTTTGGGACCGGGACATCCTCCCTACTTATTTTAGATTTAGGTTTGTTCCTTGATTCCGCGAGGGTTGTCGCAAAGTTATTAGATGCTTGTTCACTCGGACTGAAGCCAAGTCTGACGGCCTTCCGTCAAAGGGCGCAATCATAACCAAAATAGGCCATATATTGTGACAAATGTTATAAATTATAATATTTTTGCAGGCTAAAGCGCCGCATCGCGCTATGCATCGTTGACGAAGCGGGGCAAGCGATCGAACCAGAGGCGCTGATCCCGCTCACGCTCGACGTGACGCGGCTCACGCTCATCGGCGACCCGCAGCAGCTGCCCGGCTACATCTGCTCGCAGGTGACACCCTCTCACAGCTCCAGCTGCAGTAGACGGTAGCCAGAGGCGCTGATCCCGCTCACGCTCGACGTGACGCGGCTCACGCTCATCGGCGACCCGCAGCAGCTGCCCGGCTACATCTGCTCGCAGGTGACACCCTCTCACAGCTCCAGCTGCAGTAGACGGTAGCCAGAGGCGCTGATCCCGCTCACGCTCGACGTGACGCGGCTCACGCTCATCGGCGACCCGCAGCAGCTGCCCGGCTACATCTGCTCGCAGGTGACACCCTCTCACAGCTCCAGCTGCAGTAGACGGTAGCCAGAGGCGCTGATCCCGCTCACGCTCGACGTGACGCGGCTCACGCTCATCGGCGACCCGCAGCAGCTGCCCGGCTACATCTGCTCGCAGGTGACACCCTCTCACAGCTCCAGCTGCAATAGACGGTAGCCGGAGGCCTGATTCCGCTCACGCTCGACTGCGATCCGCAGCAGCTTTTTGAACACATCTGCTCCTAGGTGACACTGGCCTCACAGCTACAGCGTACGGTAGACGATCGAAATGGACTCGCTGCTGAAAAATATATCCTAAAGTCACCCTGATGTGAAATAATCTGATATGACATATTTTTCACGATATATGTCGTTCCCCACCCAGTTTCTTCTTTATAAACGTCGGTGCATATGGTGGTCTAACATTGATTCAACTATTATATTACAGCGAGCGAAACGGCACGGCCTAGGCGAGAGCCTGTTCTCCCGGCTAGCGAGCTGCGCGGAAGCGTGGCAGCGCACACCGGTGGTGCTGCTGGACACGCAGTACCGCATGCAGCGCGCCATCGCCGAGTACCCGGTGCGCACGTTCTACGCGGGCCGCGTGCAGTGCGCCGCCGCGCCGCGCCCGCCGCTGCCCGTGCCGGCCTACAGCATGCTCGCCGTGGCCAGCGGGGACAAGGGGCAAGGTCAGTGACACGGCACATGCGGCACGGTCGGTAACCTATCGATGTTTCGAAAATCCTTTTTCCGATTATCACTTGTCCGAAAACGGTTGACAGAATTTTTATAATCCAAATACATAGTTTACCATATTTTTAAAATGTCGCTAGTTTGCTATGCCACATTATCGTTTTCCCGAAACTCTATAACCAGAAGAACGGTTGCCAACTTTATCATTTGACAACCAATTTGTTAACCACCTTTTCATAAATCCGATGCTACGTGACATCGAAATGTCATTTTCCCTAATATCATTTTATAGAAACTCAATAACCAGAAGAACGGTTGCCAATATTATCATTTGACAACCGTTTCGTTAACCACCTTTTCATAAATCCGATGCTACGCGACGTCGAAATGTCATTTTCCCTAATATAATTTTATAGAAACATTACAAAAAAATTGGTTAGGTTAGAAAAGGCGCTCCCACGGAAACAAACTTGCTAAGAAAAGTGGGTTAGGTTAGGTTAGAACTGCGACCATACAGAAACAAACCCTTACCATAAGAGTGGGTTAGGTTAGGTTAGAACTGCGACCCTCACAAAAACAAACATTAGCAAGAAAAGTGGGTTAGGTTAGGTTAGAACTGCGACCATTCAGACACAAACTTGTGCTAGACAAGTGGGTTAGGTTAGGTTAGAACTGCGACCATACAGAAACAAACTTGTGCTAGAAAAGTGGGTTAGGTTAGGTTAGAACTGCGACCATACAGAAACAAACTTGTGCTAGAAAAGTGGGTTAGGTTAGGTTAGAACTGCGACCATACATAAGCAAACATTTGCTAAAAAAGTGGGTTAGGTTAGGTTAGAACTGCGATCCTCACGGAAATAAACATTTGCAAGAAAAGTGGGTTAGGTTAGGTTAGAACTGCGACTTTACAGAAACAAACTTGTGCTAGAAAAATGGGTTAGGTTAGGTTAGAACTGCGACCCTCACAGAAATAAACATTTGTAAGAAAGTGGGTTAGGTTAGAACTGCGACCCTACAGAAACAAACCTTTGCCACAAACTCTTATGGCAAGGCCTCATAGGTCAAGTAAGAACTGCGACCGTGAGGGTCGGGAACAAACTTTTGTTAGAAAATTAAGGATTTATTGAACTTTTGATATAGCGGCTTAATAATATTTCGAATTATAAAACTATACTATACGCCATACAAAATCGCTTGCAAATGATACTTAGGAATTTTAATAAGTGTTCATTCGAATTTCGAACTTTTGATATAGCGGTTAAATAATATTTCGGAATAAAAACTTTACGCGACAAAAAGTAGTTGTCAAATGATTCTTAGGAATTTTAATAAGTGTTGATCCGAATCATAAGCGAAACAAAATTACAGCGAAATAAGAATCGGGAAAATAATAATAGGGGAAAAGTACTTTCGGGCAAACAAAACTTAGGCCAATTAATAAAATGGGAAGCGTTTTCGGGCTACTAATATTCGACATTACAATTTTCGACTTTTTGATAGGTAACCGGCACGGTCTTCACGGGCCACTTGCGGAGCCTATTGTATATTCCTCATAACTCATAAGTTGACAAAACGGCTTAGGGTCCCCCCACATCTAGCGTCTCGCTAGCGTCGCGTCGGGCCAACTGTATGGGCAAAGCCTGACGCCGCATCGACGCGGCGATGTTGTCTTCGATTAGCACGATAGTTACTATGGAAACCACAGAATTAGATGGCAACATAAATAAAACTATGGAAACCACAGAATTAGATGGCAACATTGGCAACAGATTATTATTACGCGATATAATCCGTTTCCATAGTTTTATTTCAAAACTAATTAACTTTGGATGCCCCTTCTTTTCATAAATATCCCCTAATCTAATCATGATATCCAGGTGCGTCAGGCAGCAACGACATGGAGGCGTGGGGCGTCACACGACTGGCCATCGCACTGCGTGAGGTCGCGCGGCGGCTAAACCTCAACATGGCCATCATCACTCCTTACAATGCACACAAGGAGCTTATCAAGAGGAATCTCAAGGCACTGCAGCAGGATCAGTGAGTATATTGATTTATTGGAACGATCATAGTGTCAGGCATGTGTGTTTTATTTAAACAGATTTCAAATTCTTGTAGAGTTTTGTAGAGAGTAATAAAAGTGGTGTTCATAGCTTGTAAAATTCGAACGAGACACGCCGAATCATTTCATAGTCCGCGTTTAGACAGCGGGGTGGGTCCCCCGCAACTTCATGAAGCTGCGAGGGATTGGGGTGCCTTCGTATTTGCCAAGCTGTAGTGGTAGCGCCAAAACGATATTTTTGTTTTGTTATAGAATCGAATCGAAAAAAAAAAATCAAAAGCCGCTGGACACTTCTTATAACTGAATATTTCTCCTCAGAACGGAACTTGTGGAAGTCAACACAGTGGACAGCTTCCAAGGGCAAGAGCGAGACATCATAATAGTGTCGCTAGCTCGCTCGCACGGCGTGGGGTTCCTAACGGACGCGGGTCGCCTCAACGTGATGCTGACGCGCGCCAAGCACGCGCTCGTCATCGCGCTCAACCCGCACGCGTTCATGGTGAGACTTGTTTGTATAGATAGTAGTGAATGGTGTGAGAGCTAGAGCGGGACTGTAGTGTCGCTTAGGCCTGATTTAGACGGCGTGCGAACTCGCATGCGATTTTAGTTACATTGCGGGCTGTTGAGGGTACATAAAAATTTTCACAGCCATTAAATACCGCAATGTAATAAAATTCGTATGCGAGTTCTCGTATTATTCGCTCGCTCGGGCGTGTCGCCACGCACGCGCTCGACCCGGCACGCTTTCATAGTGAAACTTGTTCATATTGACACTGATAAATTATGTGGAGATCTATAGCGAGGTAATAGTATCGCCGGTTCGCTCACACGGCGAGGGCAACGCTATTAACGTTGACATCAACTTGATAGGTGATTTTAGTGATTCTCACTGTCCAAAATCATATGGTTGACAACGAAGAACGGCCTCCTCTCTCAAGAACAATTTGAGTGATTCAATAAAATCTTAACACTTTCTTACAAATTTAAAAATTTTAACTATAAAACTCCCGTGAGACTCATACATATTTAAAAATATTTTAAGCGGGTTACTCACGTATTAACTACAACTACAAAACTACAACTATGTACTTTCTTACAAAATTATTTTTCTCGTTTCAGAGGAACGATCAGTGGCGAACTTTGGTCGAAGACGCACAAAGGAGACGACTTCTACGGCAGCTGCCGAACAAAATGTGCCAACCGCTCGCCCCGGGGCAACCCGTCGAGGAAATCCTACAGTACATAAACTAAATGCCGTTTTATATTTACTCTTATATCGTAAAAGAGGATAGACGACTTTTTCTTGCTCATTTTGATAGAAACCGCCTTTATATATCTGAAATACTCTCTTCAAAACTGACAGACAAATGAAAAACAAATGTCTTGCAGCTTGTTTCAATTAAGCATGTATTAACAATAATATGTTTATGCAACGATGGGTGCTTTACTATTTTCTCTCTAAAATGTAGGCAATTAGTACCTACAATTGTTATTTTGTGAACGGAATGAAAATATGTTGTTTCTTTTTTTTTCTCGTGATCCAACTGTTAGTCTTGTTTGTTTCTAACGAGTTTGGACAGGTCGGCTTTGTTATGATAATTTTCACTTATTTCAAAACATTTTATACCTACAAAGATTGGAACCTGGAACAACCATTTTTTTTTGTTAGAGAGATCTTGTATGATCCTGATATAATTAAATGTGCTAACGAGGTTGTTGTTCTTTGTTGATCTGACTTTATATTGTCTTCTCGTCTCATTGATAGATATTTGTATAGCCAATCATTTCATTGTGTTTATGTATCCATAAACATAGGTCGTTTTACAACAGGCAGCCATGTAATATTGTATTTATTTTGTATGAAAAATAATGAAAATATCTGCATGTATTTTGAAAAACGGAACTGTCGTCGTTGGATTGGTTGCTATTAGAATTCAGTTACCTGACTTCAACCTCTGACAAATCCACTCTACCTTATTAGAAATAAGCTACGCTGTTTTGAATACCACAATCTAGCAGCTGGATTTATTAGAATTTGAAGTTTTGTCAGTTGTATTTTACGACAGCAGGTTTCTGGGGCAGAACCTCTAGTGTCTTAAGGAAAACCAAGAACCTTTAAAAGTAAAACCAAGCTTAATTGACCGTGATTTTAATAGCTCAGGCCTCGGAGTAAAGTAGCAAGGGTTATTTAAACGTCAAACTTTTAAGAAATGATGGCGTTTACGTAACACACTCACAGGATGGGCTACCAAAATCGATGTACTGTTTTCATGGACGTACTTAAAATGAAGGTTAATTTATGCTCAAGGCATTAGTCGAATTATTGTATATTGTGTTTGTTCCTGATTTCATAACACGAAGTAAATGCAGCTAAGATAATAGCTTGCTTGCTCGTGTGAGTCGTGTGATGAGCTCTTATATAACTCCCGTAAATGCATTTATTCGTATTTATACAAATTACGTACAAACCTTTTGAACAGGTCAAAGTCTAATATAATACTGTATTTGTTAAAAAATGTATTAGTCCACGCCAACTTTTAACCTAGTGAAAAAGGAATTTACAATTCACACTAATACCGTTTTGAAAAATATACAAAACATTTTGATTCAGAATTTTATACTTAATTACTTTAATTTGTGTTTACTAGTTTTTCGCCATGTCTGCGTGAATCTGTGACATTAATACGATCTGTTGATCATCTAGCTAGAGTATAAGAAGGAAGGAATACCGGAAATGAGTGGAAAGGAAGATTCTTAATACTGGGGCGCTATTTACTAGTCAATTTAAGAAAGGCGACGGCAAAGCTCACTTTACTGTGCCATTCTATATCTACCTAAGATATTGCGTCAAATGTGCATATAACGAAGACTGAAGATGCGCGTAACATAGAGCAAGGCTGTGTGAGTGTGTACTGCGTAGGTAAGAGGAAGTATAAAGCTATAGAGTATACATTACATTTATATGATGTCTATTTTCACGTATAAACGTCTAACTCGTAGCTTTATAGCAGACCAAGTGATATTGTTGGTGTAAGTGCTTTACTTTTTAAGTTACTCTTTATTTTAGTTTTTTCATGTAACTGAAAATCGAATATGACACAAATCACCATTCGAATACCTATTGCTATTATACTTGATACTTTGAACTACATTATTAATCTAATATCTATTAATTTACCTATCAAGGGAATATGTTATCAATTATCAACATATATAACTTTAGTCATTATAATGTGATTTGATATTTATAGAGGCCATAACTGTCTCGGGTTAATAGAGAGACTGCATCCCAGCTACGTATCAGAACTTAAAACGCAGTTTGAACAGAAACAGTCTGTTTGTTTCTACACTGATCATTCGCCCGGTGGGCTGTCTTATACGATCGTAATGACTCGAATATATTTATACCTTCAGTGTCCATGCCCCGTTTAGCACGTTCACTGCCCCCATATACGGATCACGGATATTACAACGCCGTAAGGTTTGCGTTCAGAACGGGATAACGAACGTCTTAACACATTCACTGCCAGGAACCTACCTTATAGACGCTCGTGAACTTGGCTGAAATACCCGACTACCCGCTATCTATAACGACCGGTTGTTTCTAAACTAGTACGCCATTTTTTGTATGACAGTGAATGTGTCAAGTCTCAAGGGAAGCCTCTGTTACAAGTCCGTAAGGATAACAATCAAGATTGTTATAGTATAATTATATATTTAATGCGATATGATACGATAGAGATAGCATAGCTTCTTCGAATTTTGCTGTAACCATTCTGCTGCGTGCACGATTTTGTATTCAAACTTTCTTTAGATAAGTACTTATATCGTTACGAATATATATGCTGTTATCGAGAATATCGAGTATTCGTATTTAGGGACCGTTGTAAATATTGTATACGTATTGTTCTTTGTATCCAATAAAAAGTTATTTTTGTAATAGGGGCTGTCCATAAATTACGTCATCGATTTTTTCAGATTTTAGACCCCCCCCCCCTATAATCATCCTATCGTCATATCATATGACCCCCCCCCCCTTCTCCCAAAATTGACGTCATTACCAGTTTGACAAAATAAAACATTGCAGATTTGAGAAAAATAGGGTATTATATGATTAAAACACTTGGTTATAGAATCATCTTTTATTATTTTTACACTACAACTACGCAACGGATTTTGATGCGGTTTTTTTAAATAGATAGACTGATTCTTAAAGAAGGTTTATATGTATAATACATTTAAGTACCACGGGCGAAGCCGGGGCGGGCAGCTAGTATTATATGTAATATTATTGTTAGAGTATTTTATCTGTAGTTATTACTGTATTTGTGTACATCTATGTTGCATTACTTATGTATGTTTATTATGAGTTATTTTAGTATTGTATGCGCCTTAGCCGCCTCTCACATTTGCAGTCTCACTTACTAGGTGTGCTGGAAGAAATTTCTTTTTAGAAATAATCTTTTTGTACGTGAAAAATAAACTATAAATAAATAAATAAGAATGACGTCAATTTCGAAACACCCCCCCCCCCCCCCCCATCTATCATTTACCGTCATCCGCAGACCAAACCCCCCCCCCTAATTTAGAATGACGTAATTTATGGACGGCCCCATAATTGTTCTTTTCATTGTATTCGTTTCAGTATTAGTAAAATTAGTAACAGTATATAGTGCAACAAGGGAGGTAAGGGGGATTTTGTCCACAAGTGTTAAAACTCGCGACAGCCGCAGGCTGGAGAGAGTTATAGACACGAGTTTACAAAATCCTTACCTCCTGAGTTACACACAGTGTTTTTCATCACATTTGAGAGGAAAGCACAGAAAAAACATAAGGCAAAACCTTCAACGAATGGCGGTGTTGTACTGCTCGTTGCTATGGCAACGCGGTCAAGCTCAAATCGAGATGGCCGTCACTCACAATTTCCTGCCAGATTGAAAATTATAACGATTTATCTACGTGAAATTTACAAAATAGTATTTGGTTCGTGTCGGTGTGGTGAAATAATTTTTTCACCACACCAACTGGTAAAGGCTTTCTTTGCTATTCGAAAACAGATAGCAAAATTGCATTTTATCCACAAGGGGGCAAAGTAATTTCATACAAATTGTAACTCATTGTCTTAATCTGGCTGCTAGATTTTACCTATAGATGATGATTTTGAATCATAAATATGGGATAAATTAATGAATTTATTTTGATGTTTTACAGTCAGTATTTTGTTCGTGTTGGTGTGGTGAAAAATTTTGTGTTTCACTCGGTGGCAAAGTTTGTTTAACCTTCGTGCCTTGAAACCCTCGCAACGCTCAAGATTCCACTTTTTGAACCACTCGCTACGCTCGCGGTTCAATATTGGAATCTTTCGCTAGCTCGGGTATCAATATTGGCACGTGCGGTTAAACAACTACTTTGCCCCCTTGTAAAACAAATAACTATTAAAACTAAATCCATTACTCCCTTGGGAATAAAATAGTACATTTTCTTCAGTACACGTAAACGCAATGAGACCTTTAAACAGCAAATGTGATGAAAAATGTTCTGACCATTTATTAATCAATTTATACCTATAGCCTAGCAACCTTTATCAAGCGTGTACAGGCACTTTCTGTGCGAGCTCGCTCCATTTTAGGCCACGTCTTCGCCTAATATTAAAAAAAAAATCCTAAACAGCTGAAAACATTTCAACTACTTATAACCTAAAATCTCCACTCTACTAGTTACAAGGTAAAAGAAAAGAGGTATTAAAACACAGTGGTTGTAAGTTATTTTTTTTTTACTCATTTACGCGTTGCAATGAATATTACAAAATGTTTAACTCTAGCCCACATTGATATAATCATACAAACGCCTAGTTTTTCCTTCTAAATTGAGGTCAAATTAAGACTACCTAGCTACATCATCAGAAGTCGGGCAGGGCGAGCAATGACCTTATTCATAATGTGACACATATTGAGGCACAAATCTCACCCTATCCGAGCTCTGTACATCAAACATCCCTCTCAAGAAATACCTTGTACAACTACAGGGGGTTTTTTAACCCTACTTTGTCATATTGTGGGAGATGATTAGAAAAGAAATTCTTAACATTTTCATAAATAAACAGCTATTTTATAAATGTCCAGATGCCAATTGGGTCCCTTGTGTTTTATCGCAATTTGTAGGTCCGTTGTCAAAGCGGACCCCAGGCTCTTACGAGCCGAGGTGAATGCCGGTATAACACAGGAGGATGATGATGTTTTATCGCAATTTCAGGGTAGGTTTGTTGTTTAGCGACCTAAAATTCATTCGTATAATATGACTGAGGATTTAAAAACACCCTGTATATATAAGTCCAAAGGTTTCACCCAATTACCTAACACTTCATTCAAAAGCAGTCCGATGTATTGATCTCCGTTGACAGTTGACACGCAACCATAATACATTTTACTAGATTTTTCATTTGTGACTGGCGTTTTTAAAGAAATATAAAATTATATCTTTAGAAGGAAAGCAATACACCAGACATGTCTATCTATAATATGAAATTGACTGGCCTAAGTTGGAAGAATAAACACAAGTAACGTTATTGTATTCAATTAGTTTATTTATTTAGACACGCTGTGCAATTACCGCGTATATACTTTTATTTTTCACACTAGGGCTACGTCAAAATATTCCAAATACGTCAATAGATATATGTTAAAGCTTTGAATAAAAAATACGCACAACGGAAACTTCTCTACTTGAGACTGAAAATAAATACATGACAAGGGAATAAAAACGAGAATACCACACTAGTACCATCGGTGAAACAGCCACTTGATTCGTCGTACTACCTGTTATGTTATTGCAACGAAAGATACTACAATATGTTATTCATCGTTTATAACTTCGTTTAAATGCAAACCTACGTTTTCTTATAAAGTACTGGAGGGACGACGCATTTGGCTGTTATATAAAATGTTGCTATTGCCACATTTCGAAATAACATTCATCAAATCACCATTCACGCAACTCCGAAAAAGCTCAGTTTTTCACTATTTACAAAGATCGGCAGCCTTTAAGGCGACTTGTAAGGCTGCCTGCGAATTCGTCTAACAAGCTTTTGCTTACCACAAGAACATCAATACGCCCACAAGTTTACAGACTCCCTGAATACAATAAACAAGATCGAATATTTGAAAGGAAATCAAAGAAGGTATTTACAGAATAAACTAAAACATTACATATCTATATAATGTTTTACTGAAAGAATTAGTCTTCTCCTCACGCATAAACATCGTGGTTTCACTTAATTCCAACAATCTCAATCAAACAAGCGCCCGTTTCTACGTAAAACCTTCAAGTAATGGTGGCTTCGGTATACACATGCTTAAATTACATAATTATTCTTTATTACATTTTATCTCGATAACTCCTTGTAAATAATAATTATGCATACAATTTAACCATACGCTGGCTGTTTTATTATAATAAAAATACTCTTCAGTCCGGTTGAGTTTCTGACACTGACGCGTGTCGCGTAAAGGAATCTCCAGACATATTTGTCTTATTTAAAGTGAACTATTTACTCCAAAAGGTAACAATTAGCTTATGGATGTAACAATTAATTATTGCAAGGTATATACTGATAGAAAATAGTACGTCTATTTGATAAATTATCACTAATCACTGTTCAGGCAAAATGACTATTTTAATGAATAAATCATAAATAATGTAACCACTACACTATAACAGGTATGTAATTGGATACATAGGAGACTTTCGGATAGTATTCATATAAGGCTGACTCTGGCAGTTAACTATTGTTTTCGATAGATAAAATCTTTGCAATCTACAATAGTTTTCGGACTCTAATGGCAGCGCAACAATTTTATAAAGTGTAGTTTTACACTAACTAGTGTATTTATATAGGTTATTACTAAATGTAAAGAAACTTAACTTGGTGTTTTATATCTAAAGGTTCGTTTACACTTAGTTGAGACGCCTATAAAAACACTGTAGAGCGGACTTAGATTAAGTTACACTAGGGTACGTTTACGCTATATGTACAGGTGAAGCACAGGCTGACCAGCCAGGGTCAATGGTGCCGCGGGTAGTGGTGCCCGTTGTACCTGTAACAAACCATACACCGTTAATAACCTTATGGAATACATAACTATTTATACCTACAATAAAATAAGTCTAAGCAGTTATTAATCTAAGCCCTAGATTATTTCCCTAGTTGAATGTGCCTCCTAGTAACGAGGTTATGCTAATAAAAACATGCTAATAAAGTCAGTTGATTGTTTATTTGTCACTCAGCTAACCCAGCAATATCATTCATAATGTTCATTATTCATACAATCAAATAATTCTGTTTTTTTAGTAGCACAATTGAGTATTTATTTGTACAATTTTAGTGGTGGTTATGGTTTTATTTAGGAAACAAGTGTTAGTTACCTAGTTGTTAAGAGTTCAAGGTGTTAGGGATGGGGTGGGAGGAGGTTACCCAAACTGCCCAAGACCGGAGTAAATGGAGAAATATGATTCGAGCCCTACACCCCAGCAGAGGGTAACAGGATGTAAAGAAGAGAAGAAGTTACCTATTGAATCGCTTGTACTTGTTGTTGTGGTGCTTGTTGAAGTGGTGCGAGCGGCGCTCGGCGCGGTACTTGAAGCCGCCGCCGCCGCCGCCGCCCCAGTGTGGCTTGTTTTGCTTCTCCTGTAACAGACACATTATACATAGTATAAAGAAAACAAACATTTTAATATTTGTAATACATTATGTATCCCACAACTCCTAACTTAAGCGCGGTTGTTTAGTGCGTTCAACGCTGCGTCAATATAATACAACCACCGCTCGCTTTAGTACCCTTCGCACTGGTCGCAAGACGCACTCAGAATGTTATTGATGTCATGCCTTTTCGAAAAATTCGTATTTATTTCGGGATAAAATGATCGTTCAAAACTTTTCATCTATGTTCAGTTGTTTAACTCACTCACTTCAGATCAGGTATATTTTCCCAGTCCAACCTGCTTCGGGCGGCGATTAACTGCCTCACAAGATCGAGCAAACATCAACCAAACAATAGTAGTAGAGTAAAGTAACTGTGACTGTAATGACCTGGAAGGGGTTGTAGGAGTTGCGGTTGTTGAAGCGGTTGTAGTGATGGAAGGTCTTGAGCTTCTTGGTGCGGCCGCGGTCCATGTCGTCGACGCCTTCGTGCGCGCGCTTGCGTTCCTCGCGCCGCTCTTCGAACACCTGCCACAGAGTAATAATAATATAAGTATTTGTGAATAATTTACATATAATAATTAGGGTAATGGTGGACCAGTATAACATATGGTTGGCCTATTAACAAATGTAATAAAATAGTATTTTATACAATAGTGATATAATACAAAGCTTTTCAGTCGAGTACCATGTTTAGGCCACGAAGCTTGCTGAGTGGCCTAATAGTACGGTACGAGAGTGAAAAGCTTAATTATATCACTATTGTATACAATACTTTTTCTACGAGTCATCATCTTCATCATCAATGGACGGAAATATCATCATTCATGCAAGTTAAAATGAATGTTAATTTAATAGAGTCGTTCACCGTTGTATCAACATCGAATTACCTAGCAACCAATTGTTTGTAATAACCGTCTCTGATTGGCCGATAACGCGACAGATAAAAAAAAATGTGTTTCAGGTGCAGGAAAATTTGCCAGGTATCGCAAATTAGTATAGAAATTGTATGAAGTTCTATTTTTGAAATTATTACAGTTAACTAAAGTCAACTATAATAAGCTTATTATAATTGAGTCGGAACTGCCATAGAGTATCCAACACTGAAAAGTTAGCACTTATAGTTTAGTCTGTGGTGGCCTAATTGACAGATCGGCAAGTAGAAAAATATAATTTAAGGGACCATCCACACTCATAAGACGCATGTCTTGCGGCGCGCAACGGACGTCTCCGCCACGCGTCCTTCCTATACAAAATGTACCGAGGAGACGTTTTTTGAATTACATTCAGGCGGTGTGGCGGAGACGCCCGTTCCGCGCCGCGAGACACGTGACGCCTAAGTGGGGACGGTGCCTAAAGGTATAACAATATGAACGTAAGCATGTTTGTGAATGAATGACACGTTGCACAGTCCTACTGCTATCATGCTACGACGACGCTACTACGTGCATGACGTTGCTATCATGATAGTTGCTTTTTAACTACACTGAGACTTTAGCACGTGCTGTGGAAACGGGAGCTAGCCGCCGTGAATAATAGAAACAGAGGCCTTTGTTTAACAGATTACGGCTAAAGCGAAAAGTTCATGTCAGAAAATTCATACTATAACTTACTTGTCTGGACATGGCACTGTGTCCCCCGTTCCAGGTGTCGACGGGCGCGCCGTAGCCGCGGTGCGACAGCGTGTTGAGGTGGCGCGCGGTGTCGGCGGCGGCGAGCGGCGCGGGTGCGGGCGGCTTGCGCGGCGCGGGCGGCGGCGCTGCGGCGGGCGGCTGCACGCGGCGCGCCGCGGCGGGCGAGCTGCGGTCGGAGAGCGGCGACATGCTGCTCACGCTCGTGTTCGGGCTCGGTTCGGCCTCCGTCCGCCTCTCCTCCGCTTCCTTTGCCCTTTAAAACAGTTTTCCGTCGTTAATGTTTAGACGTCGGCGTGTCGTCGACTACGTCAATGTTTTGAGCCGCCGCTAGATGGCTTGAGAGAAAGAGGAATTAAAATTAATTGTAAATGCCGTCGCAAAAAACGCGATTTTGACATAATATGGTCTACTTACTTTTTGATGGTGTCGCCATTTAAGCTAGGACTGAGCAGCGGGCCGCCCGCCTCGCTGGAGACGGTCCACACGCTGGCCTTGGTGCCGAGCACGAGCGGCGCGTGGCGCGCTCGCCGGCCCTCGTCCGAGCCGCGCTCGTCGCCGCTCGACTCGGAATCGTAAGGAACAAGCTTCGAGTTCCCGTTGCCGTTCCTGGGGATCTGATTAGAGAAGTCGTTCTTATTCATCTGCTCCTCAAGCTTTTCCAGAGGTGACTTCGAGGGCCTGACTAGTTTACTCGTGGACGCGGGGGACTTTTCGGGAGTAGTTCTTATAATAGGGAGGGATCGGAGGTCCGGGTCGCTCTTCGACAGCTTGTGGCGCCGCGGCGCCGAGTCGTCGTCGCCGTTTTGACTCTTGACGACGAAGCTTATCCTGTTGGCGCCCTTGTCAATCGTGATTTTGGGGGTCTGCGCGACTTTCTCGACTTCGCCGTTCTGTTTGAGCACCCAGGGTTCGGTGTTGGAGTCGGAGTGTTCGGCTTTGCTGAGGGTGCTGTTCAGGATGACGGGCCTGGCCGGGTCCTGTTTGGGCTCGGTGGAGGTGCTGTTGGGTCTGGCGTCGCGGTAGAAGGTGAGCTTGAGCGGGCTCTTGTCGCGCTCGAGGCGGTCGAGGCCGACGCCGACGCCGGCGTCGTCGCGCTCGAAGAACATGATGTAGGCGTTGGTGGCGAGCACGGCGGAGAGCGGCGCGGCGCGCACGGCGCTGTCGTCGAGCTGCCAGTACTGCCCGCCCGGCGCCTGGCCCAGCGCCGTGTAGTGCCCGCAGTTCTGCCCGGGGCCCAGGTGCGTCACCAGGCTCACCAGCTTGTATGACTGCAAAATTACATCCACAATGTTAATCATCTGAATCGTAAAATTATTAAGTTAAATTATTAGAAATGTTTGTCAAAACTATGTACATAATGTGGTGGACCTAGGATTAAATCGAGCTACAGATATTGAGTTTTGACAAATGAAGATACATTGACTATAAAGTTAACTTACCAACTGCTGATGGTTGTTCTTATTGAACATATATTTGTTGAGGGATATCTTCTTCCTAAATTGCACATGTTTAGATAATTTTCCTCCCACTAAAGAGAATCTCTTCAAAGCGATGCAGAGCACCATTGGTGCTCGTTCAACGAAAAATTGTTTTGTTGCTGATACCTAAAACAAAAGAGCAATTTACAATTTTGTTCAAAATAAATGTCTTTTATAATACTGGTTTAGTAGAATATTTCCAAATTTACCTTTTTATTACATGCTTCACATTTATATCCTAAGTCTTCTAGCCTTTCTCTTGAGAAAAATGAATCTAGTGCCTCATCTAATGTAGAATGCTTCCTTATATCTAATAACAGGTCCTGAAAATGCAATGCAAAACAAAGATTATTCTCCTGTAACAGACTTTCACTAAAAATTCAAATGCACTATGTAATGTAGGAAACTATAGTGCTTATTTATTTTGTTAAAACTATTTGTGCAAAGTTACTGTACCCACCTGAAAATGCTGGTAAGTTGTTGAGAGGTGATGGCACGCAAGACACCGCACTGTGGAGCGCAAGTATCCACCAAGGATTTGATTTAGAGGAGTCGTCTCCTTACTGTACTGGTCAAGTTTGTCGGAGTTGATAAACCGTGACAGGTAACATTTCTCCATGGCTTCCACAAGATACCTAGAATAGAATTAAATTATTAAAAATAAATATGGTTTTGTTATATAAGATCCTTGCAGTTTGGGTCAATGACATTGTTGTTTATTTTATCAATGGTATAAAATGCATTTATAAATATAGATCACAAGCTAACAGAGAATACTTTTAGAAAAGTCAAGTTTAAGAGAAATGATTGACAGATTATGCTTAGGGACCATACACACTCATAAGACGCATGTCTTGCGGCGCGCAACGGACGTCTCCACCACGCCACCTGGATGTAATTCAAAAAACGTGGCACGCGCCGTGCCGCCTGGGGGCACGTCTTACTTCCTTCCTATACAAAATGTACTGAGGAGACGTTTTTTGAATTACATTCAGGCGGCGTGGCGGAGACGTCCGTTGCGCGCCGCGTGACACGCGACGCCTAAGTGGGGACGCTGCCTTATAATCATAATGTAGGATAATACATACGTATACAGAGTGGTCAAAACAGGGAACAAACTACCAGAGGACGAGATCTCAGCACTGAATGTTAACCAGTTTAAGAACCGACTTGATAACTACTTAACGAATTTAAAGAACACATCTTAAGAAAGAATTGTTGGATACAGGCAACTATCAGTTGTTATAACTGCCTGCCTGATTAATAAATAATAATAATAATAATAATAAGGCCCTAACCACCGGCAGCTTGGGCCCTGCCCCGCTGCTGGCGGCACCCTAGGTTAGGTTTTTTATAATGTGTTTATATATTTTTTATTGTTTTGTATTTTACTTTTATAATCATATTATAAAATAACCTAATCTAAGAGAAAAGATAAATAAAGGAAAAATAATAATAATATGCGGACTAGTAAAGATCTAGATGATACACACTCGATCATGTACTGCGGGGCCATCGCGGCGTGCCGTGTTGCTAGAGTCAAGTTTCCGGACGCTGGCCGTGCAACTAGGACCGTCGGAGGTGTCCCTGCATGGCAAGTACGGATCGAGCGTCGTATCAACTCGTTTAGGACTCTCATTGCAAAGCTGATCTGCTTCAGAGGGGGTAATAATCGCCCCCGAGTAATGCGCTTTGTGAACCAGGCGTTCGCGGGGACGGACATCAGGCCCCGCGACTATTTGGCCAATGTCACAGAGCGCATCGACTTCCTGAAGCAGAAAGTCTATGCATGGGCAAGCCGTATTCGCCGCTACAGAAAGCGTGTGGACCGATTCCAGCAGAATCGTCTTTTTCAAAGCGACCAAAGGAAAGTATACCGAAGGTGGGAGGAAACCGACCCTCGTGTGTCTGACGTGCGGCTGCCGGATGCTACTGCCATGTCTGATTTCTGGCGTAGCATCTGGTCGGTGCCCGTCGAACACACGGAGGGTGAGTGGATGACCGTTGTCGAACGCGAGTGCGAGAGCATCGAGCCTATGGGGGCTATCACCATCAGCCCCGACGACGTAAGTTGTGCTACCCGTACGGCCCAGAACTGGAAAAGTCCTGGACCGGACGGATTGCACAACTTCTGGCTAAAATGGTTTCGATGCTCGCACTCGCGTTTGGCAACGCAATTTCAACAAGCCCTCGATCTTGGTTCTCTCCCACCTTCCCTAACAACTGGTGTTACTTTCCTGCTCTATAAGTCCGGTAGTACCACGGAAGCAAAAAACTACAGACCCATCACGTGCTTGCCTACACTTTACAAGCTCCTTACATCCATTTTGAGAGCAAAAATTAACGCGCATATTGTCAAACGCGTTAACAACATTCTGGCTCCCGCTCAAAATGGATGTAGGGTTGGGTCCCGTGGTACTAAAGAGCTCCTCCTCATAGACATGACCATCTGCCAACAAGTTCGGCGGAACAAGGGGGCCATTTCGGCCGCTTGGATTGACTATAAGAAGGCCTATGATTCGGTGCCTCATTCATGGCTGAGAAGGGTATTGGAGCTGTATAAACTTGATGCAGCTTTAATATCCTTCCTGGCTGCATGTATGAGGCAGTGGCCCACAGTCCTTCGTCAACCAGGAGGCAGGGATGGCCCCCCTGGCCCTCAGGACTTCATAAGGATTGAGCGAGGAATATTCCAGGGTGACAGTTTGAGTCCATTATGGTTCTGCCTAGCTCTGAATCCCCTCAGCACGCTGCTGAAGGATTCTGGGCTAGGTTGCCGGCTTCGGAGAGAGGGTGAAGTCATCTCTCACCTTCTGTACATGGACGATCTCAAACTATTTGCACCGAACACCCAAGACCTGATGGTGCTATTGAAAACCACAGAAGTTTTCAGTACCGCCATCAGAATGGAGTTTGGTGTCGATAAGTGTGCGGTCATGCATGTACAGCGGGGGAGGTTGTAAATTCAGAAAATTTACAACTTTCTGAGACGATGTCGTTCAGATCTATCTCTGAATCAGAAACCTATAAGTACCTTGGTATATCACAGTCGTTGGGTATTGAGGATGTTGGCATTAGACGGTCGGTGAAGGAGCGCTTTTTCAGTCGGCTGACAAAAGTCCTTAACAGTCTTTTGTCAGGAGGCAACAAAGTGCGCGCCTTTAACGCCTGGGTAATGCCTCTACTCACATACTCCTTTGGCATACTACGGTGGCCCCGATTGAGCTGGACGCCCTGGATCGGAGGGTCCGCTCACTGCTTACCACACACCGTATGTTACACCCGCGCTCGTCTGTTATGAGATTGTACATCCCACGGACAATCTCAGGAATTACTTCCTTAACAACGAGTGCGGGATGCATCGTGATGTGGTGGCAGTGGACGGAAACCTCACGCCGCTCTCCTTGGCGAAAGAGAACTGGCGCAAACCTGTGGTACTAAATACTGCGGACCGCAAGGCGGTATGGGAGAGCAAGCAGCTACACGGGCGGTTCTACAAGGCCCTCACGGGACCCGATGTAGATCTGCTCGCATCGGTGAACTGGTTACGATTCGGGGACCTCTTCGGAGAAACCGAGGGTTTTGCCTGTGCAATTGCGGACGAAGTTATGATGACGAACAACTACCGGAAATATATCCTGAAGGACGGTACGGTCGACCGACATTTGTCGGGCATGCCGCCGTCCCGGAGAGTCACTCAGGCATATCATTTCCGGTTGTTCTCATCTTGCTAACGGTGAGTACTTGCACAGACATAATCTCGTAGCCCGGATCATTCACCAACAGCTTGCTCTTCAATACGGCCTTGTGGACCGCGAAGTACCGTACTACAAGTACTTACCTGCGCCAGTTCTTGAAAATGGTCGTGCCACGCTCTATTGGGATCGATCTATTATCACTAACAGGACTATTGTAGCCAATAAGCCTGACATTGTGATAATAGATCGACCGCAACGGGCCGTGCTCGTTGACATCACCATCCCCCATGATGAGAATCTCGTGAAAGCCGAGAAGGACAAGTCCAGTAAGTACCTAGACTTGGCTCACGAGATAACCGCCATGTGGGATGTTGATTCAACGATCATTGTCCCTATAGTCGTTTCAGCGAACGGTCTCATAGCGAAGAGTCTCGACCAACATCTTAAGAGACTCTCGCTAGGTGGCTGGATCAAGGGCCAGATGCAGAAGGCGGTGATCTTGGACACGGCGCGTATAGTCCGACGGTTCCTCTCTCTGCGGCCTAACCACCGGCAGCTTGGGCCCTGCCCCGCTGCTGGCGGCACCCTAGGTTAGGTTGTTTATAATGTGTTTATATATTTTGTATTGTTTTGTATGTGCTTTTGTATTTTACTTTTATAATCATATTATAAAATAGCCTAATCTAAGAGAAAAGATAAATAAAGGAAATAATAATAATAATACATACATACAATCACGCCTGTGCCCCATGAATGGGTAGGCAGAGCACATGAAACTACTCAAATTTCAGTGCCACTCTTGGCAAATTAAGGAGTTTAAAGAAACTGTGACATTGCAGTGACAGGTTGCCAGCCTCTTACCTACGCCACAATTTAACCCATATCCCACAGGTAGGATAATGTTTACACTATAAATATTAACCTCAGAAATTATAGCATTATCATATCCAACATAAATATAAGAGACAGAAAAATACTGATAGTTTAGATGATATGATAACAGTTCTTAGAATAGGTATCAATATGACTTGATAAAGTGAATGTTAAGAATAATATAAAGTAATAGAACATACCTGAGGAACTCATGAGCATCTTCCTGTCTGCCAGGGGTCAGATGCCGGCAAATTATCCTCAGTTTTGAATAAACCTGCCACGGCTTGATGGGGGCTCCGCCACTCTTCTGTGTGGCTATTAGTGTAGCGCGCATGCCACAAATGACACAAGCTTCTAAAATATAAAAATATTTACTTTAAAATTTATCATAACAAGAAAATAAAGCAATCCTGTTATAATAAAAAACTGACTTTCAATTTTATTTTATAATTATACTAAGCATCTCTTCAGTAAAACACCTGGCAAAATGACATTAACATAATAATTATGCATGTACCAAACTTTCACTACACAATAACAATGTTATAGTTATGACCACAGTAAAACTACAATCTTACCTTGTTGATTACATTTTTCTGCATGTGCTGCTTCAGACATAAGCCAGTTTGCAAATGCAGGAACATGAAACAATGCCTGCAGGGTTGAGTTCAGGTAGCAGGTGTTCCCGACATTTTGCATGCCGGCACCGGCTGACCAGGACCCCTGCCATCCCAACTGGAGCTTCTCAACGGAAACAATACACGTTTTGGCTTTGGTAAGCCATCTTCGTTTTTGTTTCCTTCTATAAATAAATAACCATATCAGAATAATATATACTTTTAAACTGCAACGGAATTCAATATTGAGTGTAAATAACAGATGAATAATAATCAGTTGACTATCGTCTTAATGGTACAGTTTGACACCAATCACAAAATATAACCTCAACGTCGTTCTTATCATTATCACACATGCAGATTACAAACATTCCTATTGACAAATTCTGTATCAAATCGATTGATAAGTAATTACCTGATGCCTGGTTTGCTGCATTTCCGTCTTTTTTAAGTAGTTTACTGTCCAACACTGGTTTTTTAGGTCGTATGACCACGTATTTAGATTTCAGTCCATCGAGAACGTTGCTTTGATAATCGCCTGATTCTTCGAATTCTATCTTCGAGAGGAGCACACTTTTTGCAGAAGAATACAGTCTACTGTCCAGCAAAGATGAACCCTGGGTTTCATCTGCGGCGAGGGACAAACGCAATGCGCTTGATACAGGGTCGCAAATGGAAGCGGGCATTTTACCTCCAAAATTGCACTATCACTTCACATAAATATTACACAGCACATTACATTTTAACCATGTTTGCGAACAGTTCTTCACGTAGGACGATGGTGTACACTTTGAGAATTAATATAAACATATGTATTTCAAAATAAAAAGTGGTACTGAAAGCGGAAAGGCAAATGAACAACCCAACGTCATTTGTCACACGCGCACGAAAGAAAGCATACGGCAGAGATTGGCCAAGAGGAGCGCAACCGCGAGCGATGAAACAAGCCAATCGCATGTCCGCTTCACCCCACCGGGTGAGTACTTTCGATTTCCATGCTGTCGTAACTTACATATGAAATGATTTAATATAATTTAGAAAACGGTTCTAAACAATAAAAATAAGCACTAAAAAATTATGTATGACCGGAACATTGTTAACAAATCTCAATTTCACCCGAATTATGTAGCACAGTATACGGTAACCATTATAAGGTTGCCATTCTGTATTAAAACATATATCATTTTCTCAGTCTTTCCTGAATTGGGTATATAACGATGTCTCGCTCTCACCCAAGTCCATGACGCATGACTACTGTCGCATTCGACAAATTCGATGTCAGTGTAGCAATATAAAAAAAATGTTTACCGGAAACTATTTTTTTGTTACTGGCCAAACTTCTTCAGTGATCCATAGAGCAAAGAGTTTTCTGTAGTGACACTTGTCAAAGTCAGCAAAAATTGCTTCCCGTCACCCTATTCTTTTCTTTGATTGGGGAATTATTGGAATATTCATGGAAATATTTTCCACCGTTAGAATAATATAAGTTACCCAATTCTTTTAAAATAATACTGGATTCAGTATAGTAAATGCGGAAGTATTAAATACGCAACCAAAGTAGCTGTATCAGTAGTGCGCGCCGGTGAAATTTGTGATCATGGCGAATCCGTCATCAGGCGTTGGTATGAATTTAGTTTATTTTTACTAATTTAGTTCTTAATCATCTGATTAATTTATTTTGAATTTTAGTGTTTTGCTTAAATAACACTTCATATTAGCGTAATTAACTAATAATACATATTTTTCTAAACAGTGGTACCACGGAACTTTCGTCTTCTAGAAGAACTTGAGCAAGGTCAGAAGGGAGTGGGCGATGGAACGATTTCTTGGGGACTCGAAAGCGATGATGATATGACTCTTACCCATTGGACTGGCATGATAATTGGACCCCCTAGGGTAATTTTTTTATTTGTTTATGTAATCTAATTTAAACTATTGTTCATTGGTAATGCTATATGGAGTACAAAAATACTATTTACTATGATACAACATTATAAATTGATATAATCACATGAGCTATGACTCTATCTAATGGCTGTTGCTAAGCAGCTTATATGTTGGTTTGAGGTTATGGTGTATTATTGATGTATTTAAGAATGGTAACAATTTACTTCACAGGATCAACATACAGTCTTCCAACCACATATTTTTAAAATACACTTAACACCCACAATCAATGAAAAAATAAACCCAATTATTATTTTTGCTGGGTATTGATTACTGATGAGTCATGAATATTATTATTACTTAACTGGCAACAACCAACATTCTGTGTAATATTCATTTTGGTATCAGTTCAAGAACATTTTTTTGTTTGCTACTTGAATATGTATACTCTCTTGAAAACCTGTGTTAAATAATTTATTACTTTGCAGACCCCATATGAAAATAGGATGTACTCACTTAAAGTTGAATGTGGCACTCGGTACCCGGATGAACCTCCAACTGCTAGATTTATCTCTAGGATCAACATGAATTGTGTCAATAGCCAGACTGGACTTGTAAGTATATCATACCAACTACAAAAATACAGCAAGATAGATACTAAATAGCTGTAGTGAAAAATGACCTATCAACAGGAACAATTTCTCTTCTTGGCAGCTACTTATATTGTAGATTTCACAAAGAATCAAATGTGTTGTCATAATTAAACAATTAAGTACAAAATGTCATGTTGCAGTCCCAGACAAAAATGTATTTAGAAAATATAGAATGTTGTAGACATTTCTTTCTATATTTCATGTTTACAAAGTATAATTCTTCAAAGTAGTGAAATTCTGCCAACAATGTTTTTATTAAAACTGCCATCAGTCTAATAAACTACATGTGGTGTTGATGGACTATTAATAATTTAAAGCAGCAAGTGTCTCCATCCTTACTTGGTGGATATTCCACGAATCCGCACGAAGCGCTTTGCTTCTTCTTTTCTTATGCGCACTGCCAAGGAGTGGAATTCCTTGCCGGCGGCTATATTTCCGAGCTCATATAACCCGGCAACCTTCAAATCAAGAGTGAACAGGCATCTTCTGGGCGAGCTCACTCCATCGTAGGCCACGTCTTTGCCTTTGGCTAGTCTGTGGTCAAGAGTAAGCCCATTTATAATAAAAAAAAAAAAAAAAAAAAGGTGGACTTCTCAATTCAAAAGACAATTGTCTCAGAACCAGCTGTCATAACCCCATATAAGGAGACAAAGGGAAATTATTTGGGTGCTGCACCTAAGCATCCCTATCTATGCCAGACAAGGACAAATGGGAATACACCATGTCACAGCTTTCCATAAACCAACATAACTTATACGAGTATCTACTGTGGAACGTGATAGTTCAGTGTTAACACGTTCGACGCCGGCAGCGTTTCACTAAGCCCTTTAGCTATGCCGGGCGTAATTATCGTAGTCACATATTTGTGTTACTGGCATAGGAATAACATGGTCACAAGGTATGTGTCGACTGGCATAGTTCAGAGGTAAATTACTAAAATGCGATTATTTTGATTTCGCGGCGTCAGTCATCTCTCTGACGTGCTGTGGGATGGTGCTAATGCTCGAAAAAGACGGAAAAATAGTTTAAAACTCACAAAATGGTAAGTAATTACTTTATCACTCAGTGTTTCTCAAACTTTAGCACTAATGAACTCAACATAGATTATTATACACATAGATACTTAGGAGGCGGCCGAAAATGTCCATTTAAAAATTGTGACTGATATATCGATTATTTTCAGTAATCAGTAATTCAGTAATTCTTTATTGCTATCATAGGTACATAAGTTGGTACATTTCAGTAGGTATAGCACAGCTATGAACCCTGTAAGGGCACTGCAAATATAGTTCTTAATAACTAAAAATCTTAATACTTATAATCTTATAAATCTTAATACCTATATTGCTATGAGAACATTTTTATGTTGTAACATATTTTAATTTTCAAAAAATTCCTTCATGTTATAGTAACTATTCTCTATTAAGTATTTCGTAAGCTTCTTGTTGAATGAACTGTCAATTTTTTCTTCCTTAATGCTCATTGGTAGGTTATTGTAGATTCTGATGCACATTATATATGGACTGGAGCTATGGATATTTAAATTTGAAAATGGCACTGGGATTGTATTTCGCGGGCGTAAATTTGTGGTACTAGGGTCTTTTGGTAATGGGAACAGATTTTTATCTATAATAGGGAATAATACTGCTATTATAATTTAAGTTATTAACATTTGTCAAAATTTCTCATATTTACTGCCTTTTAGACAAGTTCAGTACCCCAAGTATAGGGTTTGCAATATCCGCCGATTTTTCGGATCCTGATATTTCGGATCTTAAAATTTGCCGGATCCGGATATTCGGATATTTAGGATAAAACGGATCCGTGTTGAAATGGTCACTTTTTATAGGGGTTTCGTCAAATCTAAGCTGCTGTTACTGAAATAAAATGATTTAAACTTACAAAACGACATAATAAATATACGGACTTTTAACACAATTGTGTCGCTTAACTTCAACTCGGATAAATCGATTCGGTTTTAAGGATGATTACAAAAAAAAGCAGAATGGATTTACTAGAGTTTGAAGTTACAAATTCACAATGAATGTCACTCCCATTCTACAGCATATAACATTAAACAGTAGGCCAATATTTTTTGTTTAACATACATAAGCTAATGCAGGGTAATTTAGTGTTGTTCTAGTAGAAAACCTGTTCTAGTACCTCCATTTTCCTGGGGCGTCAAATCCGTAACCACAGCCTATAATGATATCCATGCAAAATTGCAAATGTAGGAAAAAAAGTTAAAATAATATAATTTTATTGCGTTGGACCCGGGAGTGTCAATATGTATGTATCTCTATCTACACAAAAAGTTTTATGGAGGTGCACTCCAATCCTTCTGGTGTAGGGTTGTAAATAGAAAAAAAACCAAATGTTTTTTTTTTCAGAATTATGAAAAAAAACCGAGCACCATGGTTTTTTTTCTAAATGTGTTTTTTTTTCAGATGAACAAATAATACGACAATAACGGTTTTTCGTGAGTTGTAACGTGTTTCAATAACAATAACGTACATTTTAATTCAATTAACATTCAGTATACAAACGTTTATTGGGGAATCCCCGATGTTGCGTGTAGCGTGGAGAGGCGGTGGTGTTGCCAACAGTAAATGGTGATAACTATCAACTACAGATTTCGTAAATGTAACTTTTATAAGACCAGAAATTAAAGGATTTGATTAAATTCGTTTAATAGTTAACATTAAGTCTAAAAAACCGTATAAAAGTATTAACTATTTTGCAAATTTTGAGATTTCGTACTTTAGAAAAAAAACTGTTTTTTTTCACGGTTTTTTTTCATGTTTTTTTCAAGCCAGAAAAAAAAACCGTTTTTTTGCAACCCTATTCTAGTGGTTTGGGTGTGCTAGTTTGCCTCCCATCTCATTAAATACAAAAAAAATTGGATCTGAAATGAGCTAATAAAATGATTACGTATGTAATTAAATTACATAATTACCTCCATGATACACGTTAAACTTCCGTGAGACATATTCAAATAATTAATTGAAATACGGTTGTACTCACGTTATTATATCGCTATTGCTGCGACATGTTTCGGGCCAATTCGGAGGCCCCTCTTCAGGCGTATAGGAGTTCACGCGACGGCTAGACTCCGCCAACTCCGTTTCTGCTTTATAGAAAATTAATAATTTATCGTTATTCCTGCGGGATACATCCAGTTAGTAACGAAAACAGTTTTTAAAACTATGGTTTACGGTTTACTGTTCATTTTATTTAATTTGTTAACATTAATACATATAGTTTTATGGATTAATTGCATGGCGTAATGTAACGAACCTAACCTAGCTTGATATTCTGTAGTATTTGAATTAAACAAATGTGAATAAACATTTTACGCGACAAAATACAGGGAATAATTCATAAATTTCATTCGAAAATTCTTTCTGGTGTGGATCGATGCCCATGTTTAACGGATCCGTATTATCCGTTTTATCCGTATTATTATTTATATATTTATGTTTAAAACATAGTAAATACGCGATTAAGTCCCGTTTGCAATTTTAAATATGTGTAAAAATCGTGAAAGTTTGAATCAGTGTTCCATAAGTTTAGTCAGTAAAACTGGCCTAAACACGGTTTATTAAAATCTTAATTATGTTACAATCGTACGAAATACTATTAATATCGTACGAAATACTATTAATACAAAATTAGTACTAAATTGTTAACTTATTTCATATTGGCTGTGCAATCTATAGTAAGTTCCAATGAAAATTTTGAGAACCGCTGAAATCTGTCTTAAAAATGACACATATTTGTGCCACCCGGCACTGTATAAAGGTAATCTTGTGCAATATCAAAAACTTACAAATTTTGAAACCAAAGCGTATTTAGATTTAATTTTGAATAACATAACTGTATGTTCAATCATTTTTTATTTAATTTGAAATTTGGCAACAAAAAGGCTCATAAATTAAAACACACATACGAGGGACGTTCAAAAAGTAATGAGAATGGATATGTTCCTGTATCTTGATTTAATTTTTCTTAACTTGTCCATGTAGCAGTACTCATTAAAGTGAAATTGCATAATTCAAATTTTTACTACTTTCATTTGTTTTTCTTTGATATGTAAATAATTAACACAAGGTGGGGGATGAAAATTTTCAGTAAAATAAGAGCATGTTTTCATGAATATTTGACATGTCGTGAGTTCATTTCTGACATGAATATCAAAAATAATCATACTTTAAATTAAAGCTGGGTTTATCCTTTGTTAGTAACAGCAATAAAAAAAGTTCGTATACATATATTTTCAAACGGTATGGTATCCAAAAAAAATCTAGGTGCTGTTTTGGGTCATGTTCACGATTTTTACAGATTATCACGAAAATTGAGAATATAGATTGGAAACGAAATTACGTTAGTATTAAAGAAGAACATGCAATCATTTTAATATTAAAAAAATGATTAGTTACAATAAGAACATTTTAAACAAACAAATAATAATGTTTTTGGCCTTCAAAATGACAGTCGACAGGGCCGAACCCTCAAATTGCCGAGGGTGCTGCTCAAGTTAGTGTATTTAAAGCTACAAGTGACATACCTAATATTGAAGGTAATATAAGGATCATTAATATTTTATACCCGACCTTTAAATAAAATTGTAATACAGGGTGTCCACTTTCTGGAAAGTCAGGGAAAAGTCAGGGAAGCTCATAGTGGTCATGGAAAGTCAGGGAAAGTCAGGGAAATGATTTGGAGGTCAGGGAGAAATTTGGCACCAAGAAAAAAAATCAAAAAGTATTGAAAAAAAATATATGATTTCTTGGGTTGGCCACGTCCATGACACCAAAGATGGATTCCCGGTAGTAATTTTAAGGCAACTTAGAATTGTCTCTTTAGACTTTTTACGACAAATAAATATAGTCCATCCCAGTGATTGCTAATGAGGGATATCTTCATGCTTGACCTTAATTTATCAGGCCCAAAATCCAGATTTTTTTACATTGCGTGCCCCACCCACATATTCCATAATGGCGAGGGGGTCGGGTATGAATTCAGATATTGTGATTCAGATTAACTGGAAAGGTGCTTTTGCTAGGGCGACGTGAAAACGACAAAGACAAAGTTATGTCGCTGTCCAAATCCTAAGTATCTAATCTATCCGATCCGACAATCCAAAGCGAAGTTCCTTAAAAAGCCAATGGCCCAAAACGTCACATAGGTGCGCAATTTTGTATTAGTCAAAGGAGCATAGGAGGATAATAAGCGTGATGATTAGAGAACTTTAAAGCACTTGGAAACCTAAAGGCATGTAGTGGCAAAACACCTAAATGGGCATCCCGACGCTGACAACAGAGAAAAAAATTCGCGCTCGCTATGCTCGCGTTTACTATTTCTACACAGGTTATATATTTTTGTTACTTAGTCAGTACTTCGCACTCACTATACGCTCGAAATCTCGTTTTCATTTCAAGCCTGCTTTCCTGACTCTGCTCTGATAGGCTAGGTACCCCATTTTGTTTGCTATGTTATGTACATAATAACTACTATCAGCCCCAGGGCCGTATAAAAGGGGAAAAATTTTCGCGCTCGCTGCGCTCGCGACTTTTTCCTGCTTAGACTATCCAAGGGCGCCGAAACTCAAACTCGCTTTACCCTGATATCCCTCATTGAGAGTGCACGGGCCGGCACTGGTATAGCCAAAAGTAAATGGCGATAACTACCAACCAACTACATTTTATTTCGTTAATGTTAGTCTTATAAGACCAAAAATTAAAGTTTAATAGTTAACATAAGCTGCCAGAGCTCAACGAGGGTGCGGTGTGCTGATGACGGGAGGACTTACGGAACTAACTTGTTCCGTCTATTGTCCTTTGAGTCGTCGGCAACCTGAACCCTCCTTAGAACTTGTACACTCCTTTTTACTGTGTACTTAACACAGCAAAAGGGAATGTACAAGTTTCTAATGGGGTGGCAACGCGCATGTGACACTGTTTGAGTTGCATGCGTCCATAGGTTACGGTGACCGCTTTACATCAGGCGGGCCGTATGCTTGTTTGCCACCGACGTACTATTAAAAAAAAATAAAGGAAAATAAACCCTAGGTATAAAAGTATGAACTGCCTTGCAAATTTTAATATTTCGTACTTTATAAAACAAACATATTCCAGAAAAAAATTGGCTGTGACAGACGGACAGACAGATGCACGAGTGATCCTATAAGGGTTCCGTTTTTCCTTTTTGAGGAAAGGAACTGTAAAAAAGTGCTTTTTTTCGGGTTTTTTTTAAGACAGAAAAAAAACTGTTTTTTTGCAACCCTAAGCAAATGTCATCGTAGAATGAAAATGGTCAGGGAAATTTTCTGAAATGGTCATGGAAAGTCAGGGAAAAGTCAGGGAATTTTTTTGGGTTTAGTAGTGGACACCCTGTAATATAATCGCTACTCGTAAGTATAATGAAGTGAAGTGCTTACTGACATGGTATTTAGACTATCGTTAAGATTTTAATTTTTAAAGGGAGCAAAAAAATAATAATTGAAGAATTAAATATGTAAATAAATCACAAAAGAGTTACTTTTAATTATAAAAATATAAGGATACTTACATTCTTATGTTTTAATACTCATTATCATTACTTATTGAACGCCCCTCGTATGTGTCACTGGCATAGGAGTAAGGATTTTTTGATCACAGACGCTGTGTCACCGGCGTCGAACGTGTTAAATGCGTAGTTTGGATGTTAGTATTTTTAACTGACCTATGTAAGATGTTCTTCAATATATCTGTCGGATTTATGTTGACTACAGTGTAGTAAGTTACTCAAGAATTTCATGAATATGGGGGTTTTCTTAAAAGATTTAGACAAAATTTGTCAATACTATTATATTCAATTCATATTTCGTGTGATGGACAATTAGAAGTCAAGTGCTGCATGATATTACTCACTCATAGATTTTTTCGATATTTGTGCAGGTGGATAATAGACAAGTGCCTATCCTGGCGCGGTGGCAGCGTGACTACACCATCAAGACAGTGCTGCAGGAGCTGCGGCGCCTCATGACACTGAAGGAGAACATGAAGCTCTCACAGCCCCCGGAGGGCAGTACCTTCTAGTTCTTCACTCACCACGTCTCAACATACCCAATCTACTCTGAACCACTCTACATTTCATAGGTTAAATGTTACGTAAGGAACCTTACCACTATGGTTATCTTAATAATTATGTTGTGTTTGAAGCGTTAAGTCAGATTATGCTAAGAGTTGTTCATTCAGATTCAGTGTTTTGTGCATTTATTTAACATGCGTTTAATTTACCTTCATCAAGGTAGATTGGGTGGATAGAACTTCTAAGGATCATTTTTAAGAACCCCTTGGCTCTTAAAAACCCATGTAACGGGTAACACCCATTTATTTATCATATTACCTAAATTATTGTGGCCTTTAAAAAGTTAAACTTGCTTTGGTATTGTTAAGGCTAGTTTTACCATCTGTACTTTAGGTATGTGATTTTTATTCCTTTATTTATGAACAGAGGATAGTCAGGCGTAGTAATACAATAACTTTTTTTATCACTTTGTTCATTGAGGAAGGAACAACCTAGACTTGCTTTTTTATTATCTCATGTCGTATTTAAAATTAAATAGTTTAATTTCCCTTTTGGAAAATAATATCTTGTAACTGAAATTCTGCAAGAAGAAATAGCCTTTTTTTCTTGTAATTTTAACATGATCAAGTGTAAAATATTTAAGAAAATGATTTATTTCTTAGGCACATAAGATAAAGTACTACTGGTTAATTATAAAGCTTTGCATATTTTAAATATTTGTTTAAATATACACGAGCATTATTGTAATAGGTACCGGCTACTGGACGGCGGGGCCCCAGTTGGCCGTCAGCTTGTGAACTTGACTCCACACATCCAATTTAACCACTATTCATGAATTAATTGTGACAACCAAATGCTAAGTCAAATTGTTTCATAGCATTAATATTTTTACCAATGTATAACTAGCAAAGGTAAATAAATCAAAACTGTCATATTTTGAGACTTTTTTTTTATATCTAAATCTACCTTTTACGTTCCACTGCTGAGCAGAAATATCTGTGTTTATACTGTCAGTTGAAATCATGCATACAGCTCGCCTGATGGCAAGAAGTCTCCATAGGCCATGGAAGCCTGCGCCTACAAAGGTATTACATGCGCTTTGCTGACCTCATTGGGAGTGAAACCTGTCGACTTGTCGAGCGATTTACAGTGCGCGATGCGCGTACCGGTGTTCGGGTCCGCATTCAATGTGAACACACCCTAACGGTGCTCTCAAATATCTCAATCAAGCTGTGCAATCTTATGGTGCTCCCACACTGGGCTGTTATAATAGTTATTTGTTATAAAAGGGGGCAAAGTTGTATTTTAACGCCGAGTGTGGAATTGAAAAACGAGCATGTAAAAGGATTCTATAGTTGAATCACGAGCGAAGCGAGTGGTTCGAGAATAGAATCCTGACCTGGCGAGTTTTTTAACACACGAGAAGTAAAATACATTTTCCCCTCACTAGCTCGGAAACACGTGTTTTGTCGTTTAATACCAGCGGGTAAAAACGCATTTTATCCACTAGTGGGTAATAGTATTTTTCCCCTCACTAGCTCGGAAATACGTGTTTTGTCCTCTAATACTCATTGAGTAATTATTACTTCGTATAGAGGAGCTATAGCAAACAACGAACGTGTCACAGCCTGTAAGCTGAAGGCGGGGCGAGGGGGCGGGGTGTGAACCAATGGCCCGCTTCCGTAACGTCGCATGCGCTACTATTTTACTCGGCGCTTACGACCTTTCGGTCGCGATGATGAGCCTTGCATAGAGTGCATAGATTAGAAGTCGTAGTATAGAAGTGACATGGGTTTACATGGGCATTTTTTTTAATTTATGACTCTCAATTAGCGTGAGTTGTTAACAAAAAACATAAAACGCTGTTAGTTTTGTAACGACTATCAAGCTTGAAATCTGTATTTAAAACTAAAATTTTTCACGTTCTGAATTTAGATTATAGCTTAGTATAATTTACACAATTAAAACAAAAACGATGTTTTTATTGAAATTCCATGCTTAATTATCGTTTCAAAACTGACAGCGATTTAACTTTTTTTTAACAACTCTGTGAGTCCCAATTTTTTTAAATGCCCACATAAAACTGCATACGGACTGAGCGTACATGTGTACACGTAGCCGCAACTGGATATTAGTTATTTATGTGACATTTGCATAATGGTAGGCATTAAAACATGAGTGTTGTTTTTGTTGTGTTAATAAGATAACATGAGTGTTTTAATGCCTAATTATGTATAGTCGCATACATAACTTTATCTACATCCATGTATGTATGAGCGCGGGTTTATCGTCCTATAGAAAATTTGAATTTCGCGCGTTTTTATACTCTCATAATTTGCTTGACCGTCTACCTACCCAAATTCATTCAGGCAGGTTAGGTACTGCACTTACATTTACATACTCACATGAAATTCGACACGCGTATTGAGAATCTGTTATAGACCGACATGCTGGAAAACTGTGCAATTCTGACAATAATAATTAAATAACCTTTTTTGCGTCGATAAATATATATAATTTAATATATGATAGGAAACTTGAACTAACTTGCGATATTGTCACGTCTGCTTTTGTTGTATTTTTTAGTCTTTGGTTTCAACGAAACATGGCCGCCGCAACATGGCGCTTCGGCATGAGTTTATATTGATACATTTTTTAAAAAGTAAGCGTGTTTAAACAAAAATACAGTAAACCTACGTATGAAAAGTCACTCCTTGGCTTTTGTTAGATTTTCCTGAGCAGTTTGTACAGTACCTCACTACACATGACGGCATTATTTAGACGAAATATTTTTGATTGTGATACGTCAATCTACCACAGCCGTTCGGCACAGACTAAGCGCGTTTGTGCTGATCGGCTCTAAGTGTTGTTACACAAAATCAAGTTGAGGTGCCCTCTCTAGTTAACATAATTACTCAAAGCTAATACTAGCGGGTAAAAACGCATTTTATCCACTAGTGGGTAAAGTAATTTGACCTTGAATAAAGTCAAATTAACTGCTTTAAAATTGATAAAAGTAGGTAGGTGAATCTAGTAATAAAGATGATTTACCACCTGTGGAACTACTGGAAGCAGTGATAAACACATTTTTTGCGTTGGTAGTTTCCTCGCTATAGTGAGGGGAAAAGTTTTGTGTTAGGTAAGTAGTCACCATAGCCTATGGACGCCTGCAACTCCAGAAAAACGAGAGGTAGCACAGGTACTAAGCTGCGTATAATAAAATTGTGTCAAGAAGGTATTTTTTAACCCATCTATGAATATTCCCCTGATACGATATCAACAACAAAGATATTTCGGGTGTCGACGAAGGTACTCGACTCTTTAAAGCATATTCCATAAAACAAATTATTCGACACAAATACATTTAATAAATAATATTACACACAATACTGCAAATTATTTTTTTCTAAAAGGGCCTCTGGCAAGAAAACTATATGAGAGGGCGGTCATTTATATCCCTCCAAGAGGATCCTTAAGTAAATTAAAGCTACATTTGTAATATGGAAGTTTAGACGTTTTAATTTATTTGTAGAGGTATTTAATTATCAGAAATCATATTCGGGATTCAGGAGTGGAGGGTTATACACGATTTCGCCCTTGAAGTGAAATCAGATATACTATAGAATAATCCCGCAAATAACTACAAATAAAACTTAATCGTATTATGATAAATTTACTGATACATAAATACATACAAGACCTATGAACTACAAGTCGTGGACAATTTGCAAAAGCTTAATTAACGCCAAATACAGATGGCAACCAGGTACACAGTTATTAGAATATCAGTTTAAAACGCCTTAGCTATCCACTCGTATAAATTTAATATAAATGTATAAATTCAAAGCTCGGATAATATCTGTATTATTGCACTGAAAACCCCATTGTTTTTTTAATAATTGCTTCGATAATGAGAAAATACCATACATATAATGTATATGCAATAAATAACTTTGAAAATGAGCTTTATAATTTAAACTGTAGAAAAATATACGTAAATAATTCAGAAATCGGGAAATAATATATAGAAATATAAATAAGATTTACAATGCGTGCAGAAACAAGATATAGTAGTCAAGCACTTAGCGTTCCCAAACTGCCACTAGGTACTACACACGTATAGGTACCACGACACCAATGCTGCGACCCCGCCAGGCGGCAGGGGCCGCTATTCCGACGCTCCTATGTCATCTATGATATGAGAATAAAGTGCAATCAAAAGCTTATCAAAGAGAAACACTATATTTGATGAATCAGCCAATAAATTACGCAATCGTACATCGACATGAAATAATCGTAAGGCATTCAGAACTTCACAGCAAACCACAAGTTAATGTAATAATGAGTATGTTAGTGATTTTGTTCATGGCGCTAGTGAATCTTATGTATTTAAGTAGTAGATATAGGTACGTATAATTCGATTAAATACACTCCTTCACATCATTGCATTTTCTATATATAGAATTTAGTTTATTTTACATTTAAAAATCATCTTAAAAATGTCCTGCATAGAGTTAAAATAACAAGCACCAATAAAAAATCCAATCTCAAAGTACATTATTTATGAAAGATTTAAATAAATCGTAAATTGTATAGACGTTGGCACCAACCAGGACAAAGTGTCGTTAGTATAACAAACAATTTGTTAATCTTTGGTCTTGTTATTTTATTGCATTATCATGTTATCAAAGCACCCGTAAGGTACACAGAAGTAAAATTTTCATACTTCTAAGTCCACCTAGCAAGCCGCAAAATGTAGAGCATTGTATGTAAATAGGTAAATTAAAGTTACCGTTAGCACACATGATGACATCTTATTACAACTCTTAAAAACGAATTACCAAAACAATATAAGGGTCAGATCAAAGTGTTTGAGTCGCATGATGGAAAAATATACTTAACCCGTCGTCTGTTTCTGTCAAAAAATTGACATAAAATAATTAACTTTGAGGTATTTTTTAAAAGTCCAACGCCATATGTTAGGATTAGGATCCTTATCAAACACAGACGAAGGGTTAAATTTACCTAGGCACATTTAGCTTTCCACTGGATAAAGATACATATAAGGCAGTAATAATATTCAACTTTATTAACAGCTCCGAATAAGTTCAAATTTCAACATCTTTTATCATATGAATCAAAATATTAACATTTCTTTGACAACCCTCTGTGTTTTAATTATGTAGATGAGAAATGTTATTTTAGATACATTTTAGTGTATGCAATGCGTTTTTAGTTTCTATTTTTTCCACAATGCGACGTCTAAAATTTTGGACCCATAACTATAAAAAACTTTATACGTTATGTTCAACTCGCAATGGAAATGCAAGGGTGAAACAATGCTAAATATCGGAAAACTAGAAATGCACCATATAGGGCGATTTAATCGCTATAGTTATTGGTCGATACCGTAATTATTGGTCAGTCATAACTATAGCAATCACCCTAGCGGGTATTTAGAGGTACACTGAACCTGATATCACTGCGAGCTAAACATATCGGAACATGTTAATAGCGGCTCGCGAGCCGTGACCCGTTCATTTGATGGCGGAGTTCAAAAAACTGGACAATTGCTAACTGCTAGATAACCATAAAAAGTTCTACTAAAAGATAAAATAAATATTTTCTTTTTGTGACACATCGAAATTTTTAAACAAAATGTCCAAATGTTTGTACTCCAACCATAGAGACCCAAGTCGAACTTGAGCTTTGTAATAAAACCATAACGTTCCACCAAACTGAACAAAATTATCTGTACTTACTTAATTTAACGTTATATTTGAAATAGACTATTTATTTATTTACAACAATTTAATATTTATGTACACAGATAGCATGTTATACATTAAACATTTTTTCATAGTTAACATTCCCATTTTAAGACACATACAATTTACAAAACCAATCAACCTAACAGAAAACACGTCTAATTTAACTAACATGTAGGAAATGCCACAGTTTCTTACTAAACAAACTAGCAACCAACAGATTACGGAAGTTGAAGATATTCTAAAAGATAAAAACGATCGTAATTCTACGAGCGAGTCATAATTTCACCTTGGAATATTGGTCTACGTTTATGCTCAACATATCTTTTATGAATTGTCAGTACTTTTTCCATGTGATGACGATGAGGTTCAATTCCTACCCGTGAAATGAAATGGAGTAACCCTGTTTACCTATGAACCGTCTTAGTTAAAATAGGAAATGTTTCGTTACGTCGGGGTTACCGGAAACAAAATGAACAACGCTACCGCTCTATCCCGAGCGGCGAGGAGCCGACCGAACATATAAATTTCTCTCACTCATCATCAGCATCACGTAATCATATTCGTCCCAGCGTAAAGAAATCTTTTCAACAAGTTTCGATATGTGTAACAAATAGCAACGCATCGATCACATTCACTAAGTCGACAACGCTACCGGGATGCACAATTGAAATTAATTAAATATAAAGTTTTATTTATTGCTTCGTTCGAGACGGCAGTTCCGCACCGGACAATCATCATATTAAACTAAAACTTCCTAAACTAGAACTATCTTTTGGCGGTACGCGGAGCGACGGGCGGCACGAGCGACACGAACGGTCGTCGTATCGGCCGCGGCGAGTCGACGCGGGGAGCTCCGCGGCCGTCAGACTCGAGAACTCGGTGCGAACGGACACTCCGAGAGCCGGCCCGCCGGCGCCTCGAGCGCCATCACCGCGAGGAGACGGCTCATCCGACTCGCACCGGCGACGGCGGCGGCGGCGCTAGCACAGCCCGTGCAGGCGGCGCTGCTGCGGCTGCGGGCGCGCCGCCGCCAGCAGGCGCAGCAGCGGCCGCCCGCAGAACGCCACCAGCCCGCCCGCGCCCGCCCAGCGCGCCGCCGCCGCCTCCTCCACCTCGGCGATGCGGTTGAGCGAGCGCGACTCCCGCAGCCGCGACTCCTTGCGCGCCGCGCGCCGCCGCCGCCCCGTGCCGGCGCCGGCACCGGCGCCGCCCTGCGAGCGCGCGTCGCCGGCCGCGCCGCCGCCGGAGCCGGTCGCGGCGCCTGCTCCCGGCGCGCCCGCCAGCGCGGCGCGGGCTGCGGGGCGTGCGCCGGGCCCTCCGCCGCCCGCGCCGCGCTCCTGACTGTCGCTGGAGTCGTCGTGGGAGTCGCGGCGCGCGCGCGAGGGCGGCGCGTCGTGCTGCTCGGCGGCGCGCTTCTTCTTCTCGGAGTCGTCGTCGGAGAGGTCGGAGGAGGAGCAGGAGCCGGCGCGCGGACGGCGGCGGCGCACGTCGAGACGCTGGCGGCGCAGGGGCGGCGGCGCGGGCGGCACGCGGCCCGGCGCCGAGGCGCTCTCCGCCGCCGTCGCCTCTGAGCTCTCCGCGGACGCCGCCGCCGCGGGCGGTTCCGTTGCGTTATCTTCTAGATTCACCTGAAAATAGATTCGAATTGATTTCGCTTCGCTTCCGTTTAAATCGCATTTATTCACTCCCATTACAATTTCTAACAACTATCAGGCATAAATTCTCCTATTCCTATACATTGACAAATTTAACCGCGGCGGCACATTGAAAATCAATCTCCGATTCCACCCCGATTAGTACCCCGCACATGGTGTCGTTACATACGGACCCGGGTGAGCGTGACGGCGAGCGCGGCGGGCGGGCGCGCGAGGCGCAGGCGGCCCTCGGAGCGCGAGCCGCGGCGCGCGTCCGCGGCGCGCGCGCCCGGCCCGCTCTCCTCGTCGTCTTCCTCCTCGCGGACTATGCTGCACTTGCGTGACCTCTGTGGAATGTGGAAGGGTTAAAATATGCTTGACTAAGTCGCTCCACACAGAGGGAGGCGATGTGCTCGCGTGACTAACATCCGACGTAGATATGCCGAAATAAGTCGTTGGACAGAGAATAGAGCAGGCTCCAAGGGGATGTTCGTTTGCAAAAATAGCGCACCTCATTCTGACTTCAGATATATATTTTCTAGATCCCGGACATCATATAAACACATGTTGCCAACCAGTTTTGTGGTCCCCTTCCCCGCACCCCGGCAATCAAAAATCGCATACAAAGAAAAAAAAAATTTCATCAAACCATGCCGTGTGGGGTATCAAATGAAAGGGCTTACTGAGTAGTTCACGAATATATAGCATACTATAACATTTATTACACTTCCTCTAAGATTTTTTTTGAAAGTTTACTGATATGCTCGATTTTCGAGTTAACTTTAAACCACTATTGCTTGAGAAGTTATGAATATATTGTAATCGTTATTATTTTAAATAACTAACAATAGTCCATTGTTTGCGAACCAAGTTCGTACAGTAAAAAAGTTGCATGGAGGAGCGGGGGAGCAATCAAAAATGGCGAGTTTCGATGTTTCAATATGGTTCTTAAAATTCGGTTTCTGAGTGGAATTTCATTGCGGGACAATATAATTGACAGATTAAAGTGGGAGGAAGAAAGCAGGAGTAGAAAAAATAATCTAATGGCCGCTGTACACATATGGCCAACGGTTCCACCAACCCTTTGTGAAACCCCTTGGCCAAGATAAGAGCCGCTGTTTACACATTGGCGAACCAATCACTTGGCATTGGCTCTTCATGAAAGATGGACGTGGAATGGAAAATTCTAGGTCATAGACGTTGTCAGAAAAATTTAGTAAAATTAAATTAACCCGTAGTAAAATTAAATTATTTGAAATATTAACATTTTTTTGAATATTCTGATAAGAACATTTATCTTTTTTAGGAAATACATAAAACATTTGCAAGGTTATTTTATTTCCTAAAATCTACACTATTATTGGCATAGATAAACTTATTATTTTCGTAAATATTTCACTACTGTCCTCTCTGACGGCTGACGACCAACTGAATGAAGCGCCAACGTGTAAACGCAGTTGGCCATTGGCGCCAAGATCCATTGATGTGTGGACAAAAAACCGACACCAATCGGTTGGCCGGCAAGCGCAAGCGCCAACTGCCAACTTACGGCCAAGTAGCCCTCTACACGCTTGGCCAAGGGGGTTGGTGGAACCGTTGGCCATATGTGTACAGCGGCCATAAAACAACAGTTATACACAACGTTTGGCCACGAGAAAAATATCGAAACTCGCCATATTTGATTGCTCCCCTCGCTCCCCCATGCAACTTTTTGACTGTATTAACAATTTTTTTGTATACAATGGACTATTGTTAGTTATTTAAAATAATAATGATTAAAATAGATTCATAACTTCTCAAGCAATAGTGGTTTAAAGCAGGGATGTAACGGATGTGGTTTTAACGGAACCGGAAGCGGAAGCGGAAGTTTTGAATTTAGTTTAACGGAAGCAGAAGCGGAACCGGAACCAGAAGCGGAAGTTATAGATGTTAAAAACGAAATGAAAAAATACCACATAGGTATAACATAAACCAAAACTAATTAAATTACCTAGAACTTTTAGGTGTTTACTGTTCAGCCTGTAATCAGCAGTTTGTAATCAGCCTTTAGGCCCACTTAGGTTTTAAAAACGAAAAGAAAAGTTACCTGATATTTTATCTTAAGTATATCATTCATTACAATCCAAAAATTTAAATCACCTTGAACTTTAAGATTGTTTGTTGTTTAGGTAATCACTAAAAATCACATAAGAATCCTTTTAAACCTTTATTATGCCGTAAAAGGTTTTAGAAACGAAAAGAAAACTTACTCGTAGGTAGTATAATACAATCCAAAACTAACCAGTAAAAATTATATGTGTAATTGTTAGCACACAATTAAATTTTTAAATTAAATGGAGTGATTGTAAAAGAAGTAAACTGTATTTAATAAACAAATCTAAGGGGAGCTTCTAAGGGGATCGTAGATAAGCCCTGCACCACTGAATAGTTGTTCACTCGCTACTAACTAGGTGGACAGGACAAATATTGGCGCGCAATGGAATGAAGCGATTAATGTTTAGTATCGCAGCACGTGGCAAGCGGAGAGATGAGCGAATGATAGGTATAGACCTGTTGGTCTTTGATGTACGCCGCTCATGTCCCACCGTCGCGCTAGGTTCCGACATCCGTTATAACTTCCGTTTGAAAAATAACAGAACCGGAACAGAAGCGGATGTGTAAAACAAAACGGAAGTTCCGCAGTAACGGAAGCAGAAGCAGAACTCCGTTACATCCCTGGTTTAAAGTTAACTCGAAAATCGAGCATTTCAGTAAATTTTCAAAAAAAATCTTAGAGGAAGTGTAATAAATGTTATAGTATGCTATATATTCGTGAACTACTCAGTAAGCCCTTTCATTTGATACCCCACACGGCATGGTTTGATGAAAAATTTTTTTTTTCTTTGTATGCGATTTTTGATTGCCGGGGTGCGGGGAAGGGGACCACAAAACTGGTTAGCAACATGTGTTTATATGATGTCCGGGATCTAGAAAATATATATCTGAAGTCAGAATGAGGTGCGCTATTTTTGCAAACGAACATCCCCTTGGAGCCTGCTCTAGAAAAGAAAACGCGTGCCCGACCTCTATGACGCACGTCTGCGTTACACGTTCAGCGTGCCATGAGTGCCCCGCTCTGTGTGGACCCGCCATTTGAGGTGCAAGTGTGCCCAAAAAATTGTCGGTGTCCCCAATTAGCAAATGAAATAGCGCTTCATAAAACCTTGAAAAAATACTGATTTTGAACTGGATAGTCTGGATACAATATTTAAAGCCTATGCAAGAACATCGATCCCTCCGATCGTATATTTTGCCAAAATTGAACTTAGGTCCCTAATCTCCATTTACTACTACTTTAGTAAATAAATATGCTAACCACAAAATTATAATTTTTAAAAGCCCCCGACACAGCGGAATGATTACCATCAGACATGGCTAAGAACACACCTGACTAATTGAACTTTAAAACAAAAAAAAAACTAAATTTAAATCGGTTCATCCGTTCGGGAGTTACGTTGAGACAGACAGACAAACACGTAACTTATAACACCCCGTCGATTTTGCGACGGGAATTAAATACTGATCTATTCGAACTGTTTTGAAACATTTTTTTTAGTTACTTACGGGTGGAGCGTCCTGCGGCGTGCGAGGCGCGGTGGGCAGCGGCGGCGGCGCCAGCAGATTGTTTGATCGTGACCCTCCTCGAGACACGGTTAGCACCTCGGGCCTTCGCGCCAAGTTTTCTTCTTGCCTGAACAAATAAAATATGATTATACAACCTAGATCCTTTGTTGATCTGACCCTGTCGGAATCAATCTCACGAGACACTAGAAGCAATGGTACTGCAGAAGATTTTTTATTGAGATAAATGTTTTGAAAGATCACGGAATGCTGCAACAAATCCGCTGCAAAGTCGGTATTCACAGGGATACCTATTATTGGGTTTGTTCTAAGCTACTATTTGATATAAGTGAATCGAGAACAACCTAGAGACAAGAGATATATCTTAACCTACCTTTTAGCTCTAAGCTTCCTCTCAGCTAGCAAATAGTAAGTAGCAGTTATATGATTATATTCATTCTTCTCCAGCGCCTCAAGTATTTGCTCTTTGGTCGCAACGCTCGCCATTCTTTGCATGATAGTCGCGCGGTCTTCCTCAGACAATTGTTCCCTAGCGACAAGCGGGGTGTCACACTCTTGTGAGGGAGCTGATTCGCCGCCCGTCACCCAGGGGTCGGCGGAGATCTCCGCTAGCGTAGCGCGTTTCTCTGGCTCGCGGACTAACATGCGACCGATTAGTCTGGGGAAAAATAGAAATTAAACACTGGAAATATTGTTTGCAATTTGAAAGTAGGTGTTATAACGTTCTCAGATCTGTTATGTGTGAGAATAACACAACTTACATAATCCCTAAAGGATTAATAGACGACTTACGCAAGTGCTAACGTTTAGGTAACGTTGACGCATCGATCGTAATAGACTGCCAGTCTGCCAGTAATCGTTACAGTTATTAACCTTCATATTTAATTAAGGATTAGTATGGCGCGTATACCATCAGTTATTGGTGTAGCGTTGAAAGGGTTAATCAAGTCTTTGATGTTGTAAGAGAGTTTTGTAAATATTTATGAAATTACAGGCACTTCAGATACATTATCCTAGACAGCTGAGTTATTGTCCAACTTGACAATAGATCGCGTGCTTCGCGTGATGCCACTTATGCCATTAGAAAACCACTAATCTTGCTATACTTACTTTTTACAACCTGTTGATATATGCGGTGGAATTGTGTATTTACAGTCCATGATCATCGTCAGCGTTTCACTGTCGTTGGCTTCTTGGAATGGAGCTTGCCCGCACACGAGCATGTAAAGTATGACCCCGAGCGACCACACGTCCACGGCGGGCGCGTCGTACGAATCCCCTAACAGAATCTCAGGAGCTGAATACGCTAAGGAACCACAGGAAGTCTCTAGTTTTTGTCCGGGACAAAATTTATTGCTAAAACCAAAGTCAGTCAATTTCACTACACCTAATCTTTCGAAGAACACTACGTTTTCAGGTTTCAGGTCTCGGTGGACGACGTGTAACCTGCAATCAACACAAAAGCGATTATTGACGTGACGTGAACATTGTAACGATCAGCAATCATTTTAAACTGGCGTTACGGGCGTAATTTCTCTTCCCGTCAAACAAACAATCAACTAGCCTTTTAAGTTGTTAAAATAACAACAATGTTGGGCACAGATAAATAAACCTGACTTTGCGAGTTAAACACGTACTTTGAACATCATGAATATCATAGAATAGTAAAGAATGCTAAGTGGAAGAAATAATCATCTGTACCCTTTTGACTCCAACTCATTGAATACAAGTGTAAGGCTCATTAACACGTGTGAAAGATCGCATTACCTGAACACTACTAACTCAGTGTGTTTCAATAATGCCTGTTTTATTTAAAAGAGTTTTTCTCGATAAATTGTAATTTACTTTTGTAATGTTTTAACTGTAGACACATGTCCCATTAAACCAGTGGTGGGCAAATTTTACTCACTGGGGCCCAAAATATGAAGGAATTTTTAGAAGCGAGCACAAATTTACACCGAAAATGCATTCTTACTACAGTGCTGACCATATCACACACTATTTTGAAGGACTAGTGGCGGGCCGGATCCAATCCGGGCCGTACTTTGCCCACCTCTGCACTATATGATGGGTTGCTTAAGTCAGATTTGTTCTTCTTCTTCCTCGTTCCCTCAATGCTGAGGATCGCGACCACAAGAAGCGTGTCTCCATTGAACGCGGTCATAAGCATCAATTTCACGAATGTGCATAGAGGATTTTCAAGATCTGACGGAGCATTGACTCTATGTTATATTCACCTGTGGCAGTATGAGATTGCGCGAACTATTTGTCTGAAGTAATTGCGGGCGAGGGACTCGGACAAGCCGGACTCGTGCCGCATGATGTAGTCGTAGAGGTCGCCACCATCGCCCAGTTCTAGGATCAGGTATAGCTTGGTTTGTGTGTTTATTACTTCGTACAGCCTTACTACGTTGGGATGTTGGACTAATTTCATGCAGTGAACCTGAAACAATGGTTTTTACTATAGATATTTGATCAACAGAATTCAATTCAACAAATGTTCAATTACTTCTTGAACTATAATATTTTCAACTCCAATTTTGCAGTCTTCCGAAAACAAGTTATCGAAATTCTCAGCCATAGATCACCATCGCCATTATGTTGAGTTTGGTTTCAATTTTATTATATGAGTCTCATTGTTATGTTTTGGGTGGCATTCCAAATCATAACCTGTGTGCAACTTAATTTATTTCATGTTATAAATGTCGTCTGTTTTGTGTGCCTAATAAATAAATAAATGAATTTTTGATGTGAAACTTATTCCAACTACCTACTCAACTCAGCCAATGGACTTAAAACGCAAAATCTCCACTAAAGCTAATAAACATGTATGGATTACATTACACATAATGAGATTAGAGGATTAAGTGGATTACAACCCATCATATATGCGCACTTACGCACTAGTCTAGTATAAATACAATTAAACTAAAGATTAACAATTTGTGACAATTGTAAATTACGCGTTTACACTAGCACACCTATTCTCACAACTCATACAAACACAGGGAGCAATTTTTCCTGTTTGTGTGTGTGTATATAATTATGACGTGAGGACAATTAAATTTATTTATAATGTATTTACACATTATGTGACTGTTTGTAAAGAGAAGAAAAGTTCTTTGAAAATATGCACAGTTTTGGCAAATTTTGGTTTGGTTAGTGGATTTTTTATGTGTAGGGTTTGCCTGTCTATTTGTAGATACAGTAGAACCCGGTTAAAACGATCACGTTTAATACGATTTCCCGCATATTACCAGGGGCGGCTCACTCCGCGATTCTATCGCCGCGCTACAAGTACATGCTGGCGGCCGCGAGTTCGCGGCCTAATCAGGGGTGGCGCGCGTTTTCACGGAACGCACGTTCGCAGTTGTGCAGCAGTGCGCAGTGTTCTATTGTTAGGTACTCTACGTCACGAGTTTTTTTAAGGTTCATATGCGTTGTCAGCGTGTGAAATGGCTAATAACGCATAGTTAAATAAATATCATGAATAAAATAAATACCATAGGACATTTTTACACAGATCTACTATTGATTAAGTCCCCCGGAAAGGTTCAATAAGGCTTGTGTTGTTGGAACTTAAACAAAAATATATAAATACTATATATACACCTACAAAGTACCCAAGACTTGAATATAATAGTATAACATTTTATCTGAGTATTAATTCGTTTTAATCCATAGGCAACCCTATCGCCGAACGCCGCGCACGTGCGGCTCGTTTCTTTGTAAAAATTTTGTAGGCATTTAAAAAGGCGGCATGTCGTGAACATCAAAGCAGTGGGCCTTCTGTACTTGTACTATTATATATTCTGTGATATTACGCCATTTTACGCCGGTCCCTACAATTTGAGACTTGTTTTCAGACATTTTTTCACGGTTAATACGACTCGCGTCTCCGCTTAATACACCATCTAAAACCACACACCTTGCATTACTTTACAACTTTATTTATGCAGGTGACCAAAATCGGAACTAATTTTACTGTACTTAATTACGCGATTCTGGCGGCACCGCCACCCGTAAAGATAAATTTGTAATTTGTCGTCCTAACTCAGTGCGATAGTTCGTACCTACCTACATACACTTCGCTCATTATCACTACTGTGGTGTTGAGTTTCTGAATTCTTTGTCCCATCTTTGATTCAGTGATGTCGAAAATGAGAAGAAAAGCATTATCGCTCCTAGAAAAAGTAACCATATTAAAAGTTTACGATTAAAAATTACAATTTTGTCACGTTTAATACGATTTCCCGTATAATACGCTTTTTTGGCTGGGTCCCCTCAGAATCGCTTTAAGCGGGTTCTACTGTATGTGACTTTCTTAGATATGTGTCTTCTTTATCAGTACTTAATAGTTTTGTGTAAACAATCCTGAGTAGAATAGCGAAACAAAGTCACAGGTGAGAGTCAAAGTCTGACACTCTCACTTGATGATCAAAACAGATTTATTTTATTTTATTTTTATTTTTATTTTATTTATTGAACATAGTGCAAGCTTACAGTCTGAACCAATACACCTACACATTAACAATACATGCAATATAATAAAAATAAAACATGCTTAGGTAAAATGTCGAACAAGTCAAACTAATCAAATAAACAATTAAGAGGAAAAATAAAATGAGAAAATTTAAAACAATGTCAAAACAGATTACAGGTCAGTCAAATAAAAATTTATAAATTGTCTAGCAGTTTTGCATAAGTATGCTAAACGATCGGCAAACATGTCAACGTCAACGTGCTGAGTGAGCATCGCCTGGAGAAGCGTTAAAGCACGCGTGGTGGGCGCGTGCCTCGCGTAACACGTGCGAGCGGTCGGCCGCTGCAGCAGACACGGCCGGCGACGCGGTGCCACCGCCCCCTTCAAGTCGCGCGGCACACGCTTGGGAACTAATAACCCTATCTTTCCTAACACATCTGGGCTATCAACATGGTGGTGGATGATGGAGAGATAGTGTATCAGGAGCAGCAACTTCCTCCTCAAACCGAGGGTGTCTAGCCCAACCATCCCCGAGACAAAGATGGAAGGGTAGAGGTACGGGTAGTATCCATAAGCTTTCTTGTACAACCAGCGTGCAAATTTCCGTTGTGTTTTCTCAAGCATTAAGGAATACTTGGCTTCATACGGATCCCAGACAACCGCACCATACTCCAACTTACTGCGTACGTAAGCATTATAGAGAACCTTGGCCACTCCGACGTGAAATTGCTTGGATATTCTCATTACAAATCCTAAGGTTTTACTGGCCTGCCTGCTAATGCTAGTGATATGCGAATGGAAGTCAAATTTGCTATCCAACATTAAACCCAGGTCACGAATATCAGTGACTTTCTCCAAAGACGAGCCCGCTAGACTGTACTCAGTTTGGAGTGCGGAACGTTTACGTGTGAAAGTTATCGCCTTACACTTTTTGGCATTAAAGGGAAGTCTATTTCTCACGCTCCACCCAGCAGCAGCATCAATATCAGCTTGCAACGCCGCACTGTCACTACTATCACCAATGCCTAGGAGCAGCTTCAGGTCATCGGCGAAAAGAAGACATTTAGCTGCCCTAAATGTATCAGGCAAGTCATTTATCATAATAAGAAAAAGAGTGGGGCCAAGGGTACTGCCCTGACTTACACCAGACAGCGTACAGTAATCGCTAGACTCGAAGCCGCTCACCCTAACGTACTGTTGCCTACCGCACATATAACTAGCTAAGAACTCTAATAGCTTCGGCGTGAAGCCCACTAGCGCCAACTTGCCCAGCAATATGTCATTGTCGACCAGGTCGACCAGGTATTTAACTGCATGCAGTATTTTGATACTGTAATGTATTATCACATTACAGTATACCTGTCGTCCTATGTATGGACTCTGAAAATAAATATTGGTTTTATGGACATAGTTTTCATACACTTTATCTTATACTTTTAAACGAGCAATTCTTGTATATTTATTTATTTATTTATTTATATATATATTTATTTACACTGACGATCTCGGAAACCGCTCTAACGATTTCGCAGAAATTTGTTATGTGGGGGTTTTTGGGGGTGAAAAATCGGTCTAACTTATCCTTAGGTCCCGGAAAACGCGAATTTTCGAGTTTTCATGCGTTTTTCTTCGCGCGCCATCTCGTGTGCAGTAGTTGTACTGTTAAGACAGAATTCTTTCGGTCGATGTAAGTACTATTTATTGCAAACACTAGATGGCGACACAGGTCAAGGCTAAAACGAATAGAAAATACACTATTTGAGTTTTTGTGGCGAAATGCGCGCCATCTCGTGTGGAGTAGTTGTGTTGTTAAGACTGAGAATTCTTTCACTCGATGTAGGTACTATTCATTTTTGAACTAGATGGCGACACATGTCAAGGATACGACAGAACCGAGCGAAGCTCGGTTGCCCAGATATTTTTTCATTAAAATGGAAGGAGTCAATTTGTAATAATTTTATTTTCATATTAAAAATATAAAATAAAATACATAAATTTTGACTTTGAAGTCTTGTACTCTCATATGATTATTAGATAATATTATATCCATTTGGCTAAATTTTATCATAATATTCTACATATTGTGTCAAGTTGCCAATTCAGCATATTTAATTATTTACTTTAATAAAATATTAAATATAAAAAAACTCACCTCTTGAAATAAATGTGATGTAGAAACATCATCTAACTTGCTCTTGTCTATAACTTTTACTGCAACTTTTTCTCCAGTGAAGACATGCCGAGCCAACTTCACCACAGCAAAGTGGCCGGAACCAAGGGTATCCAGGAGGTCATACAACCCAGCAATTTTGGTCTCATATGGACCTCCTGCTATCCCCACTCCACCTCCAGCTCCTCCTCCGTTGTTATTCATTTTATTCTGAAACAAATATTTACACATTTAGCTTTGTAGTATAGTTAAGTAAAATATTCTTATAACAAACCAACTAAAGTAAAATCCATAAACCTACGGACCAAATTGACAAGTAAGTGTGAAGGAATGTTGCCACAGTTTGGCCAGTGTCGTTCTTATCGATATTAAAATTATTATTACATCGTAGATTTAAGGTGCACCCAGACGGGACAATGAAATTGGCAATTTGATCGGCTAATCAATATACCAACTTTTTCTGTGATTTCGACAGATCAAAAGGTCTGTAGACCGCTAATTAGAGATATTTTTTTTATTTCGAAGCAGCAATAATATTATTCGAAAATTATATAGATATTTATGATATAATTGCCATAGCGTGACAGATAATTTATTATCGTCGGACATGGTATTTTATTTTTTACCTACAGGCTCGGAAACCTTTTTATGTTTTAAAACTAGTGGGTAAAAATGCATGGTATTCATCCACTACCTCGAAGATACATAGAACAAACCAAAATGTGTACCTCTTATTTGAAACTCATATACTTATTCTTGATTTAAACTTGTCTATTGTATGTACTTTACAACTTGTCGATATATTGTTATCGACATATACCCTTCCCTATTTTAATTTTGCTGTTCCTGGTATCATTTTACCTGTCAGTCATTTGTCAATTTAGTCCGTAGGCACACCTCGGACACTGGCGATCAAATATATGAAAGAGGCGCGTTCCTAGCACACAGTCTAAGCTCGTGTAGGTGAACGCGTACCGTGCTTGTATGAGTGGGATATGACAGATCTACTGGTCGCGTTTTTGACAGGCGGTAACTGTGAGGTAACCGAGAGGGGGTGGGCGCCACTTTCAGCGGGGAGAAGGAGTGGCCATACTGTACGATAGTACTCTTTATTATACTGTGCCGTAGGATTATGAATTTTACTTTAGATAATGCTTTATTTTTAAAACTTTAGTCACAGAGTCTGGAAAATCCAATAAAAGAATTATATATCATGAATATATTAATTATAAAAAGAAATACTTTCTATTATTTAAATGAACAAAATTAAGCACTATCTCTTAGCATGAAATAAAAAATATCATTGAATACCAAATATGCAAAATTATTACAATGAAATATCTTCTAATGCGGATTAGAATAAAACACAAACACAATTATTTACATAACAATACGATGTTGTTGATAAGTTCATGTTTATCAAAAAAATATGGGGGATGAAGGCAGGCATTAGACTCATGACCTAGTTTACGATATTAGTAATATATATGGTACATAAATCGACATATATTGTATGTTATAGTAGATATAGAAGTGCCGTCTATATAGTAAAATACTTGCTTACCTACGTGGAAAATTTTATTATTTTATAATAAGCAGAGAGAACCAACACTAGGGTAGAATACCCATCAACTTCCTTCACGTGTCATAGTTGATAATTTCAGAGTCACACTAACATGATTTGTAACGGTAATTAGTCTTTAAAACAACAAAATCGCATTATTTAGTTATAAAATTGTAGTATCGAACGTAAGTAAAAATTGATTGAAGTCACAATTTCGCCATTTCACAAAACCAGTTCAGAAACGCTAGCAAGAATATAATAGCTTGGCTTCGTTTGAGTGGACAAGCAGATTTTTGAACGTTTAAAGCTTTGTGTAGACAAATAAGATGGAAGAAGAAAAATAAATATTTATTTTTGGTCTGCTGTTTTACGGGTATTCGTTTAAGCTTCTACCAAGTGAAAATTGAACACTTGTTTTGCTTAAGAAATATACTTGCGATATTTTCAATAATTTCCTGTATTTTTGCAAATCACAGAAACTTGATGTCAAAGAATGACAGATGTATAACAAGTCTTATACACGGTACCCATTCCCTAATAGTTTTTTTTAATGGCAACAGTCTGTAACCACTGTCATCTTGACATTCGCGATATGACAAGACATCAGTGACAGCAACCAACAAACTACACACAACGGCGGCGTTTTCCTTTTCTCCATCCGGCGAATTGATTTGTATTTATAAACTACAATAGAATCAATAGTAACAGTGAACTATCCAGGATGGTGCTGGGCCACAATGTATCTCAGGGACTGAGAACGCAGGACGTTAAAATAACCCAGGATATAACATTCGAAACAATGCTTTTAAGCATCAGTACTTTGGAAGGTTTAAAAAACTCTGGTTTCCATAAACCTTCACCAATTCAACTTCATGGCATACCATTAGGAAAATGTGGATTCGGTAAATATACCCTAGACATGATTTCATTTAACTCAAGCTAAACTTTGGTACACCTGAATAATATTATTTTCAGATTTACTATTAGAAGCTAAATCAGGAACCGGCAAAACTGCAGTATTCACAGTAATAGCTCTGGAAAAAATAGATCTAAATAATGGCCTGCAAGCAATCATTCTGGCACCAACAAGAGAAATTGCTGCCCAAATTTGTGATGTGATAAAGCAAATTGGAGGACAATACATAGGTAAAGTATTTTCTTTAACAGGTTAGCTATGTTACTTTTATATAGAGCCAAGTGGATGTGTTCTTATATTATTATATAGGTATTATAATTTTGTTTTATTATGTGTATATTTTCATTTTAATTAGAAGGTCACTGCCATTTAGATAAAAATACCATTTTTAAGATATTACAAATAATATCTTCCATCACTAGAATCTATCAAAAATAATAATATTAATTTATGTTCTTGTTTTAAAGGTCTCACAATAGAAGTTGTTATGGGTGGCCTACCAGTCAAAGAAGACATCATGAAATTCAAAAAGAAAGTCCACATAGTAGTTGGCAGCCCCGGAAGATTGCATCACCTCATTAGAGATAGCCACATTGATGTATCTGCTGTCAGACTTTTAGTCTTGGATGAAGCAGACAAACTAATGGAAAAAAGTTTTAGGCCAGACATTGAATGTATATTTTCTGCTTTACCACTACAGAAACAAATTATATTCAGCAGTGCAACATTCCCAGAAGAGTCTAAAGCTTTCATTAATGAATATGTAAAAGTTTCCCAGCATGTTTGTCCGGACAGTAATAGTGTTCTATTAGGAATTTCACAGAGAGTGACCACAGTCAAACATAATGCAAATATCATTAGACAAACACAGCATAGATTTGAAGAACTCCTTAACATACTTTCAAAGAGAGAGTTCAAACAATGTCTTATCTTTTGCAACTACCAAGCAAGGGTAACAGATGTATACAAAATGTTAAAGAAGGCTAAATGGCCAGCAGAGAAGCTGTATGGCCAACAAGAGCAGTTGGATCGCTTAGAAGCATTGAAAACTTTGCAGGAATATAAATGCAGGATTTTGATAGCTACAGATCTAGCAGCCAGAGGTCTTGACTCTTCTCATGTAGACCTGGTTGTTAACTTTGAGATGCCACATGATTGGCAGACTTATTTACACAGGATAGGCAGAGCTGGCAGATTTGGGGCGTATGGCCTAGCTGTCACTATTGTTACTGACCAGGAAGAAACAAAATTCAAGGAGTTATTAAACTCTATGCATTTCCAATTAGACATAAGGAACTTTTGGAATGATGAAAAGTTTGAATATAATGATGATGAACCCACAACACCTGTAGGAATGCCTTTGGAACACACCATGAGCTTGTTGAATATAGATGATGAAACACCCAACGAGGACAGTTACAGTGAAATATGGAATACATTAGTAGGTGAACCATTATGTAGCAGTAATGACATAGAACCTTTTGATATGCTATGCTCATCATTTATGGAAACAAAAGATACAGTAGAAACTTTTACAGACCTGTTAGATTCATTTAAAAACAATCTTGATGAAAATATTGATGATATGAATGAATACCATTGTCTTACTCAGAAAATATCAATTGCAAAATATAAACAACATACAAAACAAAATAATTTCCTTGCAAACAACCATGTAAAAACAGAATTGGAATTTGAAGTAGTTCCATCAGAAGAAATCACTCAAAATGATATTGAACCTAAATCTGATGTAACTAGATGGAAATCAAATAACAGGAACAAAAAATTAGAAACCCCAACAAAAAAATCCCATCCCAAAAATGTTAAACATGTCTATTTAAAGGAACAAAAATTAGAAAGCTCACAAAGTAAAGCATGCCCAAAACGCGAGAGATATGTATTTCCAGGGGATAAGAAAAGAAATAATTCACAAAGGAAATCTTATCCCCAAAACGAGCATGCTTCTCCCGAAGAAAGTGATGACAATGGATATAACACAGCCTCCTATGATTTTAAGAAGTCTCAATGTTATTCATCACATAGTTACAACTATTCTAAACATTCGTACAAGTCAAGAAGTCACAATGAATATCAATATCTTCCTGATGAATATGTTCAATGGTACAACACTTTAAAATTAAGAACACAACAAATTGAAATGGCTGTATATTTAAATGAAATATCACAACTGTAGTAGTCTGTAATGCATTAAAAAACGAACCAAGATTAATAAAACAATTATATTTGTGTATATTTGTAGATAAGTAAAACAATTATATTTGTAAAGAATTCTTTATTAATTACAATTTGAATCTAGTTTGTTGTTGTTTTAATATAAACATACATCGAACACATCACACCTGATAAGAAATGCAAATGAGGCAGAGACATATTTGAAGAGGGTTTTTGAAATCAATACACAGGGTATCCTTAACTTTTATTTCACTACACTAAGTATGCAAATAAAATTATATTAAGGATTGTGTAAAAACTTGTATTAACGTCAAGAGTAGGAGTAATAAAAAAAAACTAAGGTGAACTCAAACCATTTCAAAACTTATTGCAACAGCAAAAGGTCTACCTGGGTCGTCAACACATTCCAGGTTAACCAGGTTTGAACCACGATTTTTGAACTTCACACATATAAAGTGTTTTAGACTGTAACAATAGTATCACTTGCTTGTTTTTTTTTTAGGTAATGGCACTTTTCAAGAAATTGATGGTTCTGAAAAAAACTGATTTCTTAACTTTTTAGAGTATTGTTTAGGTAAGTGGAGACAAGTCTTCGAAATTATATTATGTTCTTTAAAAAGACAACTTATGACTAGGTACAAATGAGCCACTGTTACTTACATCAAATTTAAAATTAGCATATTATATTCACGAGGTATCTATTCAATTATACCTCATTTACTTTCAAATTTAATATGTAATTGGCAACATGAATAATTCTTATGGACAAATACCTACACAACGAAATATTTTTAGTTTTTTAATGACGCTTTATTTTATTTCACTGAAAGTATCCTTATATTTACAAAAAACAGTTGAATATAATAATATTCAGGATTGTAGAAAAACAAGTTTTAGTAATTAAAGAAACCAATTTTCATATATCAATATGTATAATGTATAAAATAGTATTAATTAGACTGCCTATGGGGAGGAGCGTCAGGAGCCTTAGAGATTTTGGTAGGATGGTAATTTCTGGTTGGTAATAAAATTCATTTGTCACCAAAATACCAAATTAAGTAAAGTGAATTTAAAAAAAGTGGTAAAACATAATACATGATTGCATGAAAATCTCTTACATGTCTAAATAAAACTTAATGACACATCAAAAACATAGCCACATGATAAATAAATAATACTCATTTACAATACAACACCTGTATACATCTATCATTAAAAATACTTTGGTACAACGTAAAGTCACAAGTATTATGACGTGAAACTACTTCATATTATTTCTATTGACACAGTTAATTTATTTTACTATAAAATTACGGATTAAAAACGAGATCTTTATGACATTATCCCGCCAGGAAATCGTAAATGTCAAGAAAACATCAATCTTGAATTGGACGTGTCCACACAAATAAATATATTCTAGATACGCGAAGGTATTAGAAGTAGCCACTATCTAGTCCACAGAACTTTATTTATATAGAAGAAACAAGTTCATCTATTTGTATAGGGGCCGAGCGTGTCAAATTTTGTACTGAAGTTGTTTCTTGCCTGTAATTTTAAATATGTCTCAGGCTCTTGATTGTTCATAATTTTTGTGTTGTTGCAATTGAATATCACGTAACGAGGCATTTTTTATGTTTTGATTGAGTTCAACTTACAAAAATTGACGCCCGAAAGCTGCAAGCTGCGATTAAAGACGGACAACTCAGTGGATTTCACTGAGTTCATTTGACACGCTAAGTAGATACGTTTGCTTGATCTATGGTACATATGACATCTGTGATCTAGTCCTTCTTTTCATGAGTGTCTGAAACAAAAAATATAGGTACATTTTAATTATTATTATTCACATGTTTGCTGCATAAGGTTAGATTTTAATAAAAAATACTGTATGTTTATAATTTATTGAAATTAATTTCCATAGAGTACCTAGTCTGTTAATATTTTTGATGAATACTTTTGCATGTTAAATTGTATCTTGTTTTTTAATGCATGTTTATTTTTATTATTTTATTTATTGATTCAAAAAATTTACACAGCATTACAGCGGACTAATACACTGTGAAATTGATAACAGACAGTATTTATACAACTAGGTACATAATACAATCTAAAAAGGTAAAAAAAAAAGAAAAACACAGATAAACTAATACAAGACAGAAGATTCACGTTTATCCATCATCTCACAAAACCTCATACATTCTTTACACAGATCCAACCAACCACTTGCAAATACATCACATTCCGGTGCGGTTAATTAAAATGTTTTGAAAAGAAGTGGCCCGCCGAGTTTCTTGCCGGTCCCATAGTGGATACCCTCCCCACCCCCTCCAACTGAGGGGGACTGAAATCTTCTCGAGGCTGAGGCGTAGGGTTAGAGCCGGCGTAGCTTTATTTGACGTTTATATACGCATTATAATATGCCTACTTGGAAAATAAATATTTCATTTCATATTTATTTATTTGTGAATGTGTTTAGTAAAACCTCCCACTTTGTCGATCGCTATAAAGCCGCTTTGAAAGTAATATAATACAGAGATACAAGCAAATCTCGTCTTTATGGTAAGCGACAAAGTAGGACGTTTTACTAAACACACACACACACTTGAACTTTATGGCAAATAAACTTAATGTACATAATTTTTAAGAAAAAAAAACCGCCGCCTTTGGGGTTCTGGTGAAAGCTACTTGCGAATGTTTGATTATGTAGAAATGTGTAGGTATTTTTAAAACTCCTTTTAATACTTTAAAATCTTTAAATACTTTAATTATTTGATGGCAACACAAATGAATATACGTATACCGTTAAGGTTTGAGGAGTTTCCTCAACAATTCCTCATGAATCCGATTATAAGAAATCGAAGCTTGACAAAATTTTACTTGAAAACTCAATATTCTTAACAAACGTAACTAAATAAATGTCACTGTTCTGAACTTAAATACATGCTATTCTTATAAAAATAGCAAAGTCACTATAAGTGTGCCGTTCAGATTTAAGGAGTTCCGATCTGATCTTCATCAGCAGTTCCACTGCACCAAATGTCACTGTTCTGGACGTAAGTGCATGCTGTTCTTACATAAATACCAAAGTCACTATAAGTGTGCCGTTCAGATTTGAGGAGTTCGGTTCTGACCATCATCAGTAGTTCCACTTCACCAAATGTCACTGTTCTGGACGTAAGCGCATGTTGTTCTTATAAAAATACCAAAGTCACTATAACTGTGCCGTTCAGATTTGAGGAGTTTGGTTCTGACCACCATCAGCAGTTCCACTGCACCAAATGTCACTGTTCTGGGCGTAAGTGCATGCTGTTCTTATAAAAATACCAAAGTCACTATAAGTGTGCCGTTCAGATTTGAGGAGTTCGGTTCTGACCATCATCAGAAGTTCCACTGCACCAAATGTGACTGTTCTGGACGTAAGTGCATGCTGTTCTTATAAAAATACCAAAGTCACTATAAGTGTGCCGTTCAGATTTGAGGAGTTCGGTTCTGACCATCATCAGCAGTTCCACTGCACCAAATGTCACTGTTCTGGACGTAAGTGCATGCTGTTCTTATAAAAATACCAAAGTCACTATAAGCGTGCCGTTCAGATTTGAGGAGTTCGGTTCTGACCATCATCAGCAGTTCCACTGCACCAAATGTCACTGTTCTGGACGTAAGTGCATGCTGTTCTTATAAAAATACCAAAGTCACTATAAGCGTGCCAAAGCGTGTAAAAATACCAAAGTCACTATCACCATATGTGTGCCTTTCAGATTTGAGGAGTTCCCTCGATTTCAACAGGATCCCATCATCAGAACTGGGTTCTGAGAAAAATGGGACCAATCTGTATGCATATACATTCAATCAAAAAAAAAATTTCAAAATCGGTCCAGTAACGACGGAGATATCGTGGAACAGACATAATATATATATATATATATACAGACGACTTGAAAACCATCTTCCTTGAGAGTTTTGAGGCGGCGGTTAAAAAGGCGAACTAAGCCCCATCAGCCATTCTCTACCAGACAATTTTTGGGCAAAGCAGAGAAGATTGTAAGTCGATTGTACATCCCATACATTAAAATGCGACCGCCTAAGCGGCAAGCCACACACAGGCGACGCACGTCGTAAGACGCGGAACGGACGCCCGCGCCGCACCGCCCGAGTGTAATTGCGGGCGTGGCGCCGCGTTGCTTGAGGCGCGTCTTACGTCTTTCCTATACAAAATGTACTGAGGAGACGTTTTTTAAATTACACTCTCGCGGCGCGGGCGTCCGTTCCGTGTCTTACGACGTGCGTCGTCTGTGTATGGCTTGCCGCTAGAAGCGTGCAAAAAGTAGATGGCGCCACTAAAAATGCCTTGTTGCCATTCGAGCCGTCTACGAGTATAATCGATGCCAACAAGGCATTTATTAGTGGCGCCATCTACCTTTTGCACGCTTTTAGGTGGTCGCATTTTAATATGTGGGATGGTATAATCTTCTGATATTTAATCAATGGCGAAAGGAAGCCGAGCGGCAGCCCGAACACCAGCGCCGTCAGCACGTGGTTGCCACGCCAGATGCTGGCCAGCGCGCTGCGGGCTCGAATAGCTGTCTCCTCCAGTCTGCATGTCTAGCTAGTAGTGAGAGCATACCTGGCTCCTCCTCCTCCGCGTCCAGGATGTCGGCGCAGCACACCGAGTAGCAGATGAGCGAGAGGAAGCCGAGCGGCAGCCCGAACACCAGCGCCGTCAGCACGGGGTTGCCGCGCCACATGCTGGCCAGCGCGCTGCGGGCTCGAATAGCTGTCTCCTCCAGTCTGCATGTCTAGCTAGCAGTGAGAGCATACCTGGCTCCTCCTCCTCCGCGTCCAGGATGTCGGCGCAGCACACCGAGTAGCAGATGAGCGAGAGGAAGCCGAGCGGCAGCCCGAACACCAGCGCCGTCAGCACGGGGTTGCCGCGCCACATGCTGGCCAGCGCGCTGCGGGCTCGAATAGCTGTCTCCTCCAGTCTGCATGTCTAGCTAGCAGTGAGAGCATACCTGGCTCCTCCTCCTCCGCGTCCAGGATGTCGGCGCAGCACACCGAGTAGCAGATGAGCGAGAGGAAGCCGAGCGGCAGCCCGAACACCAGCGCCGTCAGCACGGGGTTGCCGCGCCACATGCTGGCCAGCGCGCTGCGGGCTCGAATAGCTGTCTCCTCCAGTCTGCATGTCTAGCTAGCAGTGAGAGCATACCTGGCTCCTCCTCCTCCGCGTCCAGGATGTCGGCGCAGCACACCGAGTAGCAGATGAGCGAGAGGAAGCCGAGCGGCAGCCCGAACACCAGCGCCGTCAGCACGGGGTTGCCGCGCCACATGCTGGACAGCGTGCTGCGGGCTTCGAACAACGCGCGGTAGACGCGCACCAACCAGCTGTTGCCTCCGTAAGTCTGTGAAACAAAACATACCTATATGAATTCATGTTTTAATATTATAAAGCGATGTAAAACTCTGTCTACTCTTGGGCTTGAGGTTCACTCTACTCTCAGTGCCATTATAGAGACTTTGAATTAGGTAAATGCCATTCCCAGGAAAACGACTGTGCCAACTCCCAACGCCGATTTGCAAATGAATTTATAAATATTATAATTGCATTTCGCATATTATAATATCGATTTGCAAATCGGCGTTGGGCGTTGTACTTGATGTTATACTTAGGCCAAATGAATTTGAACCACGTGCAATTATTGTCGATGTTGATTGTTGTTATTATAATATAGATTGTAAATGACTTTAAAGAAAATTAAAATTAGTTTGACTCAAGTAGGTACACGCTAGCACATGATATTCACATCAACGAGGTAATACTTACCGGTGCCAGCTGATTATGTATCTGATCGAGGAACACGAGCACAGCCTCAGGAGTCATCAGCACTGGGTCGTCGTCGGGCATGTGGTGGTGGCTGGTTGTGGAGTTGAGCACGAGCAGGTGCGGCGCCGTCAGTTCGGACATGGCGATGGAGTTGGCCAGCTCGAGGGACCCCATCCAGCCGAATTGGAAACGGGAGTGGAGTGTCTTCTTCTTTTTCCTGTAATCATATTTAATTTATTAGGTAGTTGCGTTGGGATAGGTTAAGCTCGAAAATTTCTGTTCGGAAAATGATCGGAACGTCGGTAAATTCCAGGGTTGATGACTCGTTCTAAAATAACGGGTTAAGGATGAATATTGAATATGCAAGTCTTCTCGTAAGCACATCAATAGGGGCGAGGCGATACTCACAGACTGAGATTGTTGAGCAATTTAAGGTTCTAGCTAAACTGGTTGTATTGTACAATACTTAGGCTTTGTCAAACTGGATATGAAGCAAAGACGGTAGGTATATGGGGGGTTTTAATGGGTAGAGTGGGGTAGTGGGAGTCCGCCTACCCAATCACTCGAGTCACCTAATCGGTGGGGTATGTAATCTACCCTAAATACCTACCGAGGAGCATCATCGAGAGTATTCGAGAGCTCGCGCTGGCGACCGGTGCAGGCAGGATACTGCTCTGATTTAATAATGGTTGAGTTACCCATCTTAATTTTAGTCAGTAAATCCAATAAAATGAACAAAGGTCAACTTACTTAATGATGCCTTCCACCATGTCCTTGAAGTCCCTTTCAGTTTGGCTTATCTCGCTCAGCTTATTCTCAGAGACCACAGCGATGACGATATATTTCTCCGTGTCCATGAGGTGATGGATGTTGGACCTGGTGATTTTAGGGAAGAAACCGAATCGTTCTGCGTTGATCCATTTGTCTAAGGTCGTGTTTAAGGCTTCTGGGTCTTCTATCACTGGGTGAGCTAAAAAGTGACCATACGAAATAATTAGAACCTACTGAAACTCTGATAGCTTAGTAGTCATTTTTAGAATTCCGTAGTCAACTAGGAACCCTTATAGTTTTGCCATGTCTGACCAGAAAGCTGAAATTTGGTACCAATATGTATATCAATCACGTTGACAAAGTGGTAAAAAATGTTTTTCTACTCCCGAACTGTTATTTGTCATTTACAGGTTCGTGCATAGATCTTTAAAACCCTACATAAAAGTCTATTGCCCAAAGCCAGCTACAGCCGGCTTCCCGCGATAGGTATTTAAAAATGAATAGGGGTTTACGGAAATGATTTTTTGATGTTGTTAATATTTTCGGAAATAATCGTAACAAAAGGTAAAAAAAAATGTGTCCCCCGCCTCTAACTTTTAACCATAAGTTTAAAAAAATATGAAAAATATCACAAAAGTAGAACTTTCTAAAGACTTTCTAGGAAAATTATTTTGAACTTGATAGGTTGAATAGTTTTTGAGAAAAATACGGGAAACTACGGAACCTTACACTGAGCGTGGCCCGACACGCTCTTGGTCGTTTTTTTTTGAATATAGGATTTCATAAATGGTATACTCGTAATGTAGGTTACGCGTAGCATAATCGCAAAAGGCGCAAATCGATTAGGGCGAAAACGGAACATATTGCGATTACGAACCATAGCAGACTTACGAAAATTAAAATTAATCAATCTAAATACACAATTTTAATCTCAATTAAACTGTAAATTCATAATATGTGTCACTTTATCCGCAAATGAAAGCATTTAATGCCTGATAACGTAACTTTGTATTATTTTCACCTTTAAAAAATAATCCATACTATTACTATACTAATATTATAAATGCGAAAGTAACTCTGTCTGTCTGTCTGTCTGTCTGTTACGCTTTCCCGCTTAAACCACGCAGCCGATTTTGATGAAATTTGGAACAGACAATCTTTAGACCCTGAGACAAAACATAGGCTACTTTTTATTTCGAAAAAAAGGGATGAAGGGGTTGAAAAAGAGGTTGAAAGTTTGTATGGGATTTCTTAATTTTAAAAGATAAAACCATGAAACTTTATATTTTAGCACTTGATAAGAAATCATTAAACATATATTTAAAGTCACATACAGGTCAAACGCGATTAATTAACATTATTTTTACCTTTAAAATAAACATGGTGGGAAATAAACATTAACTAAAAGCGGGTAGATTATATTTATTTGTCTACCCCGAACATTTATATAAATTAATATCGGGTAGTTTTGTGTTGTTTACATCTCCGGTCACATTTTGCTGGGACGTCAGTCTTCCGCGACCACGGCCAGTGCAACCTGGCCGAAACGTTGGGAAAAAAGGTAAAAATAATGTTAATTAATCGCGTTCGACCTGTATGTGACTTTAAATATGTGTACAAAGCGCGAGAACTTAAAGTGTTATATCATTAAACATCTTGATAAGGGATAGGGATAGGAATAGCGATAGGGATAGCGATAGGGATAGCGATAGGGAAAGCGATAGGGATAGCTATAGGGATAGCGATAGCGATAGCGTTAGCGATAGCGTTAGCGATAGCGATAGCGATACGGATACGGATATGGGTATCGTTAGAGGGATACGGATAATTGGTCGGCGGTCTCTTACAATCAATGTGCTCTAAGACGATCGTTGTTTGCTTGCTTGAAGATTACGTTTGCGATAAGTATAAGCAAAATGTAAAAAATTGTAAGGGATAATAGAAAAAAGTACTTTTTACCCACCGATCATAGTGTCGAAATACGGGCTATGTGGGATGTTTATAAAGGTTTCCCCAGCGTATATAGAATTACCTACGCTGTGGTCGATGTGTAATATTTCTATAATCATTGCAAGCAAAAGTATTACGTGCAATCGAAATAATCGCAGATAAATATACCTACAGAGAAACCTACGGTCCCTACGGATCCAAATGAAAATCTTAATGAATACTTTTATTACGCGGGCGAAGCCGCGGGTAAAAGCTAGTTAACTTATAAACTTCAGTTTTTGATTGATTCTTAATGAAAATAAAATACGCTTACCATCAAAGAAATATGCTTCATCTTCTTTGTAACAGAACACAGCAGAGTCATTTGGCGGGCTGATTTCGTTCTTGACTGTCTCGTGGGACATGGCGTAAAACCAACTGTGGGGCTGGTACTTATCAGCATGTCTAATAAAAATTTCCTAAAAAAAATGACATGGTAAATAACTTGAGAAATCTTTGGAAACAGCTGCAGGAGTGTCTGCACTTGATGTTGCATCTATTGCGTTATCTATCGTTTTTTATTAGTATTAAAGAAATATACACACAGAAAGATACAATTTTTAGACAATTTTTTAAGTCCATTTTGAATCTGACATTGGTATTGGATTGGGCAATGTGAACAAACTTTTGAGCAATCTTCACAAATGCAAGGCCATATGCCATCCAGCCCATACACCAGAGTGGCATGGTGATCATTGTTATGGACCTACAAATTGACAAATGAAGCATATAGGAACATGTTTATAATATTTACCCATAATGGTCCCTGCTGTTTCCCGACAAACCCAAAGAACACAGAATGTTGCTCTTTAAGATATCCCAAGCTATCGGCTTGGGTAAGCCTCTGAACTGCCGGCTGTGACATGCGCACCGCATAGTTCACCATGTCCTCCTTCAACCGCTCACCATTGTACTCGTGGTGCTGGGAGCCCTTGATGCTGTAAGTATAAAATACTTTTCATAACTGTGACTTTTTGGCACATATTTTAAAAGGTATGAAACAACTAATATACATACATACAACTAATTTAGTTTGATAAGGAAGCAAAATTATTCAAATTTACACTTACAACAGTATGGTTGGATAGGCTCGAACTTTGAAATGTGTGGCCACTGCAGGGAACCTTGTGCAGTCAACCTTAGCCACTTTAATCTGGCTGCTGTAGAGAGACTGCGCAACATGGGCCCAGATAGGCTCAATGCGGCGGCAGTGTGCACACCATGGTGCATAGAACTTGACAAACCACATGCCCTCATTGCTGATGTCTATGAATCTGTCACTCAGCTCTAACACTCTTGAGCAAGATACTCCATAAAGAGCTGAAAATTAAATAGGCATATGTGCAAGCAGTTTTTTTATAGATTTCTAGTCACACTAAATTAGATGTTATCTAACTAAAGTATTATTTGCTTGTGCAGTATGAGGCAAACACTACAAATTCGAAGATAACGCAATTATCAATTATTTTTTTACTAATACATACATTTACCGGCTGTTCTATGTCACAAATCCCAATCTCAATAAACTAACTATACAAAAATAATACATATGTAAAATGATTAAGCATAGTTAAACAATGTGCAGATTTAAGTGATAGGTTATTTAAATGTAAAATTTAACAACGAACAAGCAAACATCATTGAGGAGCAATAGTGTTTTTTATTCAAATTGATACAAAATACTAACCTGTGAAAACTAACAAACAAAGCCTAATTAAATTACACATTTCAAATAAATTTATCTTTGTAGAGCAAAGATATAAGTAAAATATATAATTTAGAATATTTTGTACTCTTAGTTAATACTAGTTTATTTAATATTAGCCTAATAAGCTTAAAATCAATACACTATAAACTTTAGATCAGCATACTACGGGAGTATACCTGTCAAAGTGTGTTTTTACCAAGTTTTTACATCCCTGTTGACCCTTTTGTATAAAACAATAAGGTCAAAATTCGAATGTCGATGAGGCCCATTCTGCACTATGACAGCTGTCAATTTCATGTAAAGTGTGTTCCACCTACTCATAAAAACGTCGGAAGAACGAATCATATTATAAGCTAATGAAATAAAAATATAAGGAAATGTTGTATATTACTAACACGGGCGTTCATCTACGAAGAACGAAATGTGGCCATAGCGATGACCTTGAGGTAGTAGAGAATTTCGATATTGACGTTTACAAAGCCTTTTCCTATTGGTTCTCCTCACCGCTTGTCACTCAGGACGTCAAAAGTGTCAAATATCTCGCCGTTATAATTTTCATCATTACAAGTGTTTGCGTTGATTAATTTCCGTACCTTTATTTCTCCGTAATAATTGTGATATTCAGTGCTACTTGGCATTTTGATCTTCAAAATGCTTCGCAAGTGCTGTATACCCGGCTGTGATAGCAGTAATAAACGAAAAGACGTTATGCTGCACAAAATGCCAGCAGCCAGTGAAAAAGTGACAATGTGGTGTATAAATCAGCAGTTTTCAACATGTTGGAAAGTTTGACATCAAATGAAATCGGCAAACTGTACGTTTGCCACAAACACTTCGAAGCCAGATATGTCTCTTCGAAGTTGCGCTTACGGCCTAACACGTGTCCAACATTATTTACCTACTGAAGAAGAAATCACCACGGGAACACCGGCTCCCCCTCCGGTTGAACGAGGTAGGTAGTACTTATACATCGTATGTAACATCGCACGTGGTATATACGCCGCATTTTTAAAATTGAATCAAATTCATGTCCAGTCAGTGTATTTATAAAATGTTTCCAATAGGATAAGATTGCGTTAACTGAGTGGTGTTTTGGCCTAGTGGAGAGTGTTCCAGGTTCAAATTCTAGAGAGAACTTTCATGGGTCTCATAGTCATGGATATTGATTCCTGAGTAATGGGTGTTTCCTATGTATTTCAGTAGTACTATTTTTTTAATGTCAAGTTATTATTGTCTAAGTACCTACCACAAAGGCCTTAATTGAGCTTAGCTGATTGTGTAGCCTAGTATGTAATATTCAGGCAGAAAAATATTTAGGTAATTTGCTTTGGTGTAAATAATTTTGAATAAATGGTATATATTTCTATAGTCAAATTGTTGTGTTATCACAATATACAATTGGGCCTTTTTTACCAGGATTCATTGAACTTGAAATGAGGAACTCTGACCACTCGTATGCAAGGAGATGTCATATTGACCACACTTATGCCATGAGCGCACCAACAAATAATTCAGATGATGCTGCTGTTTTACCACCATACATCACAACTGGAGCTGATTCAGGTAATTTCATAATATGTAATTTCCATTTAATGTCATGTCTCATGTCATGTGTTTATGCTTCAAAAAGTGACTGCAAATCTGTTTTTGTATTTCCATCTCGGAAACATTGGCAGGCTATTTCTTTTCCCGATGACATACAAGGGGGCAAAGTTGTTGTTGTTTAACCACATGCCAATATTGATACCCGAGCAAGCTAAATATTCCAATATTTAACTGTGAGTGTAGCAAGTGGTTGAGAATGTAGAATCTTGAGTGTTGCGAGGATTTCAAGGCACGAAGGTTAAACAAATTTTGCCACTGAGTGAAAAACAACATTTTCTCCCAAACTAACAAGGAGAAAATATTGACTGTAGAACAACAAACCAGATCAAATCCATAAATTTATCATACATTTGGGATTCATAATCATCATATAAATGTCTATTCAACCTGCAGTTTACCTGCTAGCTGTGGGCACCAAGTTAAAATCTGTATGAAATTATTTTGCATTCTTGCAACTTTCTCATCAGTTTTTGCCTTTACAAATTGGTGTAGTGAACATACAATTGTTAGTGATCTACCAGACTTCATAGAAACTTAGAAAGCGTCCATATCCCATTTAATTACCTATTAACTTTAAATAATTTATTCATGTAGGTATTATTTTACGTTTTCAGGTGGAGTTACACTGGAACATATTACATCGAGTGTAGAACTGTCTATTGAGCCATCATCCTGTCTTAATTCAGGTAAATACTACAAATAATTTGTTCAGGTGTACAAACATAATTTATATTAAGTATATTGATTTCTTGATCTATCCAATAGAATAAGCTATTAGCCAAGTCCATTCAGAGATCGGCCTCAAATTTCTTCGCGTGGAAAACGTGGAGTGTAGAGTGTGTAGGGCTAGCCGCTCGGTGCCTATTTTTCGGCATGCTCAAAGGGGCAGTGTTTGGTTATTAGATTTAGATTAGATTTCTTTATTTCATGATAAAAATTACACTATAAATTTGTTACATGCCAAAGTTATGTTTATCTTCTCATCATGATCGTCAAAAATATTAATATTATATATTGGTTATTCATAATTTAGTTATTATAAATTTACTTAGATTATAAAGATATTTTATATTTATCATTTTCAGAGCGCGTCCAATCCAGCTCAAGTCAAGCCTGCTCGTCGCGGCTGTGAAGTCATCGTTTGAGCCAACTTCACCACAAACAGGTAGCAATAACATACATTGGATAATCGAAGTAAAGGGCTACTTTTCTAGTACTATATCAATGAGGCATACACGGCTCGCCCGTAACAATAAGAAATCCACTTATGCCGAGTTAGCGAAAGTGACAAGTTATTGTAGAAAAGGACTAATTTCATTTTGGAATCAAAGCGGAATCGAGCCTCGTCGAATCGCATTTAAAATGTATGAGGACTCGATTCGACGCGGCTCGATTCTGCCATAGTGGACGCCGCAGAGGGAGGGTGGAAAAATTACAATGTAGGTACATACAAGAAATATTAAGACCATGACCATAAATAATATACATTTTTAAGGCAGGTTCACACACTTTAAATTCATCATGTACGCGATATAATCCATCTCCATACTTTTATTTCATAATATTATTAAGTAAAAAAAAATATTTTTTCAATTTGTAGAGGTTAACAATGCTCATAACTAATTCAAATCGATAGTACAAGTAGTTCTCGAGATATTTGGTAATGTGACAGACTACAGAGTCGCACCATAAGGGTTCCTTTTGCGCCTTTTTGGTACGGAACCCTAAAAATGGCCTCTAATCAACATTCAATAAGGTCTCTCAGTTGTGATGGATGAAATATATTTTTCACCACGAGGCTCTCTTGATTCTTCGAAACCAGACAGCACAATTGAATTTTATCCACAAGAGTGCAAAGTAATGTCATACAAATTTTAATTTGATGTCTTACTCTGGCTGGTATAATTTATGTACCTATAAATGATGATTTTGAATTATAGATATTGATTAATCAATTTGATGGATTTGACTTTGTTTCATGTTTTACTGTTGTTCGTGTTGGTGTGGTGAAAAACTTTGTGTTTCACTGGGTGGCAAAGTTTGATTAACCTTCGTGCCTTGAATTTGAAGCCGGTTCAAAATTTGAATCTTTCGCTTGCTCGGGTAACAATATTGGCACGTGCGGTTTAAACAACAACTTCGGCCCCTTGTAAAACAAATAAATGTTAATTGCTTTAGTAATATAGCAAGCAATACTATTTACGAAGTCTATAACATCTAATGACCCCACAGGTCCGTGTTTATCGTAATTAAGTATGTAATTAAACCAAATATGTTTATAATTTTCAGTGGTGGACTCATCAAAGTCTAATGTGGCTCAGGCTTGCGTCACAACTCCGGGGCCATCCGTCAATTACAATGACCTTCCTAAAGGTATACTATATTCAATAAAGGCTTTTCATTTCAAAGCCAATCCAATTCTCATTAGTTTAAAAAATACCTCTATAAAGGAAATGAATATGAGCGTAAAGTGCCTCGGCGGACTGCTATGATTTCTATGTACATTACTTAAGGTTTTATAATACCTTAAAGCAAGTTGAAGCAAGAAATTAGTTTATTGATCAAGGTTTAAAAAAAAAAATTTTTGATTTTTTTTACTCCCATACACGCTTGTTAAAACGAATCGCTGACAAACTCCAGAGAAACGTGCATGTACTTCATAAACACTGGCCACTAACAAAAATTAAAAAAATATATATATGAATATGTTTTTTTATAAAAAAAAGTCACAAATTGCGAAAAAATTGTCTTATACAATTTGTATGAAATAAAAAATATGGGTGTTTTTCTGATGCCAATCGATTCCATTCCTATTCAGTATCAATAGTTTCTTAGGGCTCAACTTCCGGTAATATACTAAAAAGCCGCAAATTGTACAAAACTTTTGCACATTTTCCCCATAGTATATCTACAATAATCTACAAAAATTAAACTATTTTTTACAAACAGTTTTTTTGATGCCAATCGATTCCATTCTTATCCAGTATCAATACATGCTTTGCACTAAAAACCCACAAATCAATGGACACATTTTCCATACATTTTGTTATAGGGTAAATGTGGAAAAAGTTTTTTTCAATTTGTGGCTTTTTAGTACATTACCGAAAGTTGAGCTCAAAGAAACTTTCGACTAGTTTCGACACTGAATAGAAATGGAATCGATTGGCATCAGAAAAACACAATGTAAAAAAAAAGTATAAGAAAAGTTTTTCGCAATTTGTGACTTTTTTTATAAAAAAACATATTCATGTATAATATATTAAGTTTTATTAGTGGCCAGTGTTTATGACGAACGTGCACGTTTCTCTGGAGTTTGTCAGCGATTCGTTTTAACAAGCGTGTATGGGAGCAGGGCCGGATTAAGGGTAGAGCGAGTGGAGCGGCCGCTCTAGGCGCCGAATGATAAGGGGGCGCCAAAATCGTCATTGCGTGGGCGCACAAATAAATAGCCCAGAATGGCGAGAGGAGCCGGAAATCAATTTTATTCAGCTATTGAAAGTCTAGATTTGTGATTCATATTATCTGAAAAGTAGCACCATGTACAACATTCAATAGGGGGGAGCTGTTGCTATTAGGGCGCAGTGAAAGATGTTCCTAGACGAACCACATTGCTGCGAGGCCGAACGACAAAGTCAAAGTTACGGCGCTATTCAAACGCTCAGTGTTTATCCACAGTCCAAAGCGGAGTTCCTCCAAAAACCATTAAGGCGCAAAACGTCTCAGAGGCGCAATTTTGTACGAGTCAATGGAGCGTAATCGTGATGCTGAACGAACTTCTAAGCACTAGGAAACCGAATATGGACCCCCCCCCCCCCTTTACCCTTTACTTTAATAGAAAAAAAATTTCGCGCTCGCTACGCTCGCGTTTACTATTTCTATATAGTGCCAGTACATGTGATATATTTTAGTTAAATACTTAGTCAAATGGTTGTGACTTGTGAGGTGTCAGACGGACACAGCGAATCTATAAGGATGGCCTTTTGGCTTCGGACCCCAAAAAATTTTAAACAAGGGGGCGCCAAAAGTATATCTCGCTCGACCCTGATCGAGTGCGCGGGCCGGCGCTGTATGGGAGTAAAATGTATTGTGATCTATTCAATTAAAAAAATACCTTGTTCTACCACAGATATAATTAAGTATTTATATTCATTTGATAGCTTATTAAAGAGGCTTACTTTGATGAAAAATCTGGAGGTGTCGCTTGCATGACAACACATTAAAAAAAACATTTTTTTTTTAAGTTTTTTTTTTAAGTTTTTGTATGGCAATATAACATAAAATTAATATAATTTTATAATGACAGATGTGGATATAAATCATATGCGAGCCTTTATATTCTTCTGGTTTCGCACGTAATATAAAATTTATTATTTTCAATAACCTGTGTGTGTGATGATGATGACGGGTTCAATGTGTAATCCATTTTAAAAATATTGTGAACTTGCTGTGTTGTTTTCATCATCAATATCTTCCTTGCATTATCCCGGCTTCTTGCCGCGGTTCGTGGTTGCCTAACTAATCTCCCACAAAGTAATAAAAAGCTGGGATCCGCTTGTCAATTTATTCTTGGATATTGGCGGTTTACAAAAAGTCGCTTTCTAGTCCAACTCAGAACTGAGGCTAGGTACCCTAGGCCTTATTGAAATTGGACCAGTTTCCTCACGATGTTTATCTTCACCGGAAATCAACTGGTCCACATCAAATGTTATATCGGCCATACGGTAGCCATCTCCAAACCGGGGTTGGAACCGGCAGCCGCCGCGATTGAACGTCGCTTGCTCTTATTGCTAGGTAACTTACTGTTTTATCAAAGTAAGATTTATAATTTATATTAATAGCTTTTTTTATATTTCCAGACGACACTATGCACTTAAATGGCCAAAGTCTTAGTGTAGTGTATGACCCGCCACATTTAATCAAAGGAGTGAGGAATAACTTCTTGACGAAGAATATTATAATGGACATCGAAGTGGCAAGACTTGGTGGACGTGTACCGCACGGACTGCCGCCACGCGCAAGCTCGCCTGCTGCGCAAGCTCAACGACGAGCACATACTCCCGGACAAAATCAAGAAAATGAAGGTATACCTACTTATTTTCTACATGATAAAGGACAAAGCAAACTTGTTATTTATCTCTCTTTTTTGCTATTACTTATTTCAGATTAAAGAAATAAAACGCTAAAAAGAACGATCCATTAGTATTTCTAGCTTTCACCCCATTTAATAAATCTACTCAATTACTTAAGTATGTTCACCTACATTCAATAGTATTTTATATTATCGTGATATAATACAAAGTTTTTCAGTCGTGTACCATGTTTAGGCCACGAAGCTTGCTGAGTGTTCTAATAGTAGGTACGGTACGTGAGTAAAAAGCTTATTGCTATTATTTACTAGCTTATGCTCGCGTTAAATTCGAAAATTGTGGAATATTCCAGTACTACAGTCAAATTTTTCCCGAATTTATCCATTTTTATGGTTTTCTCCTCATCTAGCACATACTCTCCTACGACGTCATTGTGGGATTGGGGTCCCGGTAATGTACTACAGTCAAATTTGACGTACGTTTCGTCGTTCATGAAAATGCAACGAGATTTATTCTTTAGCAACATTTTATACAACTTTCCGCACCATTTTTTGGATCGCAATTTGTTATGTGCACTTCTCTTCTGCATTTTCTGCTTCTTATAAGTCTTTATATATATATATTTTTATATTTTGAACGGTACCTACGCGAATGCCTACTTTTTTTACAATTTGGTGAACCGATAGATAATTTTACGATTTTAACAACTGTCTAACTTTATCCTCGACTTGAAGATTTGCCGAACCGCTTCTACGCCTAGATTTTGGTAAATCCTCAAGCTTATGATGCTCTTCAAATTTTGTAACGATTTGGAACACCGCTGATTTTGAAAAATTGTACCATATTTGCGATTTTTTGCAGAGAACACTTTCCAGTACACCATTTGTGCAAGATTACTTTGCGATCGTTCAAAGTAGTACGCTGCATCGTAAAATATAATTAACTATGGAAAAATAACTATGTAGCGATCGACGTTGATAGCTTTTCTAATGTCGTCACCGTCAACTGTTTATCAATTATTTTTAAATTACAAATTTTAAAGATGTTTTAGTGTGTCCGCTTAGTAAATTGAACAGTTCTTACACACTTTCCCATTTATAATATTAGTATGGATTTACTAGAACTAGAAGCCATACTTTTTGCACGTTCGAAGGCGGTCGCATTTTAATGTATATCTTCTTATATTTAATCTATGGTTTCAGAGTAAAATCAATGAAATTATATCGATCTTTTCCCCCGTTTATTCCCGTTAGACAGGACGATATAATATTTATTTATTTATATTTACTATTGTCTTGTTACAGGTGAAAAACTGTGTGCGTGTTTTCAGTCAAACCATGGCAGCAGCTTTATCCTACACAGCTTCATTTTGTGAGTATCTATCTATTTGGAATGTCTATCAATGACCATAATACTTAATTATATTTCTACTAAGCAGATTTCTTGTGACTTAGGACCAGCGCAGTTTCATTACAATGTGTAACATAATCAGAAGGAATCCTGCATAGCGGGCATTTATTTTTGTGTTTCTATTAGTACTTGAGTGATGAATACAGTATTTTATTCGTTCAAGTTACGTTGTCGCCGAGCCCTCATAATCCTTATAATCATCATATTATAACCAGCCAATTTTTGCAATTTTAAATTTGGACTTTTACTCCTATAACAGTTCAAAACTTGAATTTAATTTGTACTTGTGTAAGTACAAATTACTTAAAAGGACTTAAGAGGTTAAGCAATGAGATAAGATAGGGATAAGTACGCCTGTGTAGTAATGTAGTAACTGTGTGTGTTTTTGTACAATAAAGAGTCACTACTGCATACATACATACATACATACAATCACGTCTGTATCCCATAAAGGGGTAGGCAGAACACACGAAACTACTAAAGTTTCAGTGCCACTCTTGGCAAATAAGGGTTGAAAGAAAACGAAACTGTGACATTGCAGTGACAGGTTGCCAGCCTCTCGCCTACGCCACAATTTAACGACGTTTGTAATATTTTTCCAGCGCACTACGCGGACGGCACGCCTGTGAACGCTACGCTGTACAAAACGGCAGAGCTGGTGGCCTTCCTCGATGACCTGTTCGACAGCATCAACGGCGCCAGCACCCACCAAAAGCATACAAAGGGAAAGCAATTGCGGACTGCCGTAACTGAAAACTCAAAACAACGATTTCTGGATGAAGACGATAGAATTCCGTGATATCAACGGAAAATTGACAAAAGTTCCGACGTTGAAAAATTGGTTGACAACTTTAAAAAGCTACCAAAGGCTGTGGCAGGTCATGAACGAAAAAAACATCAAGATAATGCGCCCGCGGTATTTTAATTCCGACGCAATAGAATTTGTTTTCGGAAGAGTGCGGGCTTGCAACGCCAGAAATAACGACCCTCCATGCTTTTGAGTGTACTTTTAAGTCACTAATAGTGACTAATTTAATAAAAATTCACCAAAATACATTTAATTGTGAGGAAGACTGTGCTGAGGAAGTTATTAAAATTCAGTAGTTGTTTGCGCACACTGAAGAAGACAATGCAATGATCGAGGATAGTACCATATCGGTTGATTCAGCGTCTTCATCATTATCAACCTTCACCGATCGTGAAGACGGCGCAGAACAAGTAATCGTGCAAGCCACACGGGAGCGTCTGGATGTACACTCACGGGCATATACCGCGGGATGGGTCACAAGAATAGTATTAAAAATATTGAAATGATTGAATGATTGTGAGAAAGACTTAACAACGGAAGAAACGGATATCCAAAAGCGAATACAATGTAAAAAGAATAAATTGACCTATCCCTCGGAACATGCTGTGAGGTTTTTTGGGAACATTGTAGACGAATCGAATGAATATTTGGAACAATACCCATAAAGCAAACATCAAAAAACAAATTACTCAAGTTGTACTTTCCAAATATTCATTCGATTTTGTCAAATGCGAAATGCAGCGTGTTTTAGCAGGGCAGACGTTTATATCTGTATCTCTGACATTGTCGATCTTCAACTGGTGCATTACTATAAATAAAATTTTAAAAGGTACTGATGTGTCACGACTGACCATTAAAAACTTGTCTCAAATGCAAGCACAGGCTTTCAGAAAATATAAAAGAAGGTTTAGAAATAAATGATAGTGTTTATATGTGGTGTTTTCATTTCAGAAGTTGTTTAAGTTTATCTGGAAGTATTCTGGATGAACTTAAATAGCTTTCCCCTTTGAAAGTAACCTGATCATGAAATTTGAGCAGAATTGAACTTTGAATTTCCCGCTTTCTGGTGAGCAAACAATTCAAATTTCATGATGGTTCCCGCCATTTTCTTTAAAAAAAAAAATAAACGTCAGTATCGACATAGCACGACCACAGATACTTAACGACTAAAGTTCAAGTATGGAAGATGTTTGTCTGATACGTAGTATCTTCTTAGTAGTTTGTGATTACTAATTATAAGGCTTCCCACAGACAGTCTTAAAAATTCATAATCTTAAAAAAAACTTGTATGCAATCTGACAGTTCAAATCTGTCAGTGTCTTGTCAGTGTCAGTTTGAACTGTCAGATTGCATACAAGTTTTTTTTAAGATTATGAATTTTTAAGACTGTTTGTGGGAAGCCTAACATATTAGTAACTGACACTGAGTTTGGCTTCCCACAGACAGTCTTAAAAATTCATAATCTTAAAAAAAACTTGTATGCAATCTGACAGTTCAAACTGACACTGACAAGACACTGACAGATCTGTCAGTGTCAATTGCATACAATTTTTTTTTAAGATTATGAATTTTTAAGACTGTCTGTGGGAAGCCTTTAATAGAAATCAAAGATCTTTACAGGGGACAGCTTAATCACATTTTTTGCCATACGAAATTGAACCTTATCACTGAAACAGAAAGTCGATTGTATCAGACTAGCGAAAACGGTCCACATGAGAGGGCATTGTTTGGGCTGGTGTCCCTCTCGCACGTGTTGCCAGTGTTAATGAGGTTACCATAGTAGTAGTATTTGTATCTGTATATTATCTGACTTTATAACTTCTTATATTATTTTAGTGTTATATTCAAACTAGGGTTTCGATATATTTCAAAGAATTGGAAAATAATTATAATGTAATTATTTTGATGTCAATAAATCAAAGATTTGTATAATTAAAAAATACCTTCAATTGCGTTTTAGTAGATTTGGTAGTAACTTTGAAAATTGACTGGTATCCCCAATGTATGACAGTGATGACGTCACTGAATAATGTTGACATTGTCAGTAAGTGCGAGAGGGACACCAGCCCAAACAATGACCTCTCATGTGGACACACTTTTTGACCTAACTCCACAATCTAGTTTAATAATTCTAAATCTATGATAGAAATATATATAAAAAAATTGGTTGTCTGTAAAGTCGGTTTACGGACGGTAGTTTAACGTGATAACGTCAAACATTACAGTAGTATAGACAGGGGCGGTCAGAGTATAGCAAAAGGGGCCCGATTCTGGGACTTTTTTCACGTTTTTTTATTTATTTATTAAAAATACACAAAAGTTAACAGTATTTCACCAAAGCACTTATGTGGTAATATAATTATGTACATGTTAAATTGACATAAATAAAAGCAAACACACTTAAAAGTTAAACTATGGTTATTACATTAATCACCTAAGGAGTGTAGAGTCTATGAACCTTAAGAGTTTTCTGTAAAACACACCAACACTATCAGCAAATATGTCAATATCGTCTGTCTCCAACATGATGCGGTTAAGAGCAGCTCGGGCTCGAGCGGTGCGCCGGCCGCCGCGAACAGCGCCGCCGCCGCCGCGCCGGCACCGCGCCCGGCCCGGCATGCCAACCACCACATTCGCTCTTGGCACTTGCAGCCCCATTCTCTCAAGCAAGGATGCGTCATCTACTCTATGGTGAAACAGTTGGCGGTAATGCATAATATGCAGCAGTTTCCGTCTGGTTTCTAGAGTTTGAAGACCAACCATTCCTGTTACGAATAGAGATGGATACATATATGGGTAATATCCGTACAGTCGTTTGTAAATGTGCCTACAGAACTTCCTCTGCACTCTTTCTAGCATAGTGTTTTGTTCTTATTAGAAAGATTGCATTAAAATAAGCATCTTTTATAAATTAAAGTTTTTTTTTAAAACCTACTAATTTAGGAGTTAGAGTGGTGCAAAGTTGCAAAATTTTCCCGTAGCATTACTATGGCGTCAGAGACAGAAAGCGATATCGACGGAGCCCCGCTTATTACAGAAACTGCACAGAATAGGAGCCTTCGGCCGTTTGAAGATACCTAACGAACCTAACCTATACCTATATAAAAGTCGTCATTTTGTATCCTAGACCGTTTGCGAGACACGCGTTAATTTTATTAAAGTGCTAGTGCTAGTGCCATTTACTAATCTTAGAACCCTAATATCTCAGTAAATATTAATGGAGAAGAAAAAGTTTATATAACAAAACATCCTTATTTAAACGTGTTCTATATGATTTATCAATATTAACATAGGTTATATTGGTAAAAAAAATCATCGTAAATTTATTAAGTCTCTGGCGCCTTAGTAAATACTATGGGAAAATTCGCAACTTCGTACTGCTCTAACTCCTAAATAAGTAGGTTTTTCAAACAACTTCATTCTATAAAAGATGCTTATTTTAATGCAATCTTTCATGTTTTTAAATTACAAACACTCAAAAATAATAAACACGGGCGCGCCATCTGTCGCAGCTGTGGTGCTTTACTCAGGCCACACGCTACAACCATACCGAGCGCATCGATCAGCCGCTTAGTTCCAACGCGCGCCAATAGATGGCGCTTAAGCTATATTGGGAAACGGGACAATGACGTCATCTTTTTCGTGCATGCTGCCCGTAGTAACGAGTTATTAGACGTTATCACGTCAAAATTAAGATTAGATTACCTGTCAAGTTATCAGGAAGTCATCAATATAGCTAGGAACACACTACGCGGACGTCCGTCGTGAATCGACCGCGGACGGGAATCTGGACAATGGAAATACACATAACCGTGCAAACTATCGGTCGACGGACGCGGACGTGGCCTTGAGCGCATGGACGTCCGATCGAAATCTGGCTCGCTGGATGTTTTGTTCCGTGCACACTGATCGGTCTCGGTCGCGGACGATTTACGACGGACGTCCGCGTAGTATGTTCCTAGCTTATACCGGATTCGGATACTGTCGTGTTCAAAAGTGATAATGTGATCAACCAATAACATCCGAATTTCAGTTTCATTCATTTCATTCATTGTCTATTCTGTCAAACGTCAAAGAACTAAATAATTTCATTCACCCATATTCCAACCTCAAAAAACACATCTTTTCTTTTATCAAGCAACATAAATTGCCTACATGAGTCCAACTAGTCTATCTATTGAGTAACTTTCACTTTCAACGTCACTCCGGTAACCGCTTTCCATGACGCTACAGTTACTACGCGTCATACGTAATTCATTTGCATTTCGTTCAGAAAATTGCATTAATTTGAATCGCCATTGCAAGTTGTTACGTACGAGCGAATACCGTTATTCGGAGTGGGGGCTGAGAGTCGGACGCGCGCGGGGGGCACGTATCGGAGGCGCGGGAGCGCGGCGAGTTCACTCTGTCACTCGGTCATTACGGTATTTTTCTGCAGCGCGTCCCACATTTACGATCGTGAAAGAAAAAGTGACAATGCCCGAAAACAAACCGTTTCAACGCCTTCCGAAGAATGTCGTACCTAAACATTACGATTTAGAACTGGTGCCAGATCTCGAGAAACTAACGTTTACGGGAAAGACGGCAGTGAAAGTATCGGTAAGAGGGAATTTCATCATTGGTCTGGTCGCCGCAAATTATCTCGTTTCAACATGACGTATTCACTTTCAGATCGTCAATCCTACCAAAGAGATAGTGCTCAACTGTTTGGACTTGGATTTGAAGAGCGTGAAATTACAGTACGAGAATGGAGAACCTCTGTCGCCGGTGGAAGTGCGGCTCAGCACAGCCGAAGAGACAGCCACGATCGCGTTTGCGGAGGCGCTGCCGGCCGGCGAGGCCGCTCTGCAATGCGAGTTCACCGGCGAGATCAATGACAAGATGAAGGGGCTGTACCGCAGCAAATACCTGACGCCGAGCGGCGAGGAGCGCCACGCGGCCGTCACGCAGTTCGAGGCGACGGACGCGCGCCGTTGCTTCCCGTGCTGGGACGAGCCCGCCATCAAGGCAACCTTCGACATTTCCCTGCGCGTACCCGCCGACCGTGTCGCGCTCTCCAACATGCCCGTGAAGGAGGAACAGATAACCGACAAGACGCGATTCGTGAGGTTCGACACAACTCCAATCATGTCTACATACCTAGTGGCTGTAGTAGTGGGCGAGTATGACTATGTGGAGAAGACATCGCGCGACGGCGTCTTGGTGCGCGTGTACACGCCTGTGGGCAAAAGCAAGCAGGGCATGTTTGCACTGGAAGTGGCAGCCAGGGTATTGCCTTACTACAAGGAGTACTTTGACATAGCTTATCCTTTGCCCAAAATTGATCTGATTGCTATAGCAGACTTTTCAGCTGGTGCTATGGAAAACTGGGGTTTAGTGACGTACAGAGAAACATGTTTGTTGGTGGATGAGGAGCACACATCTGCTGTGAGACGGCAGTGGATAGCCCTTGTAGTTGGCCATGAGCTGGCTCATCAGTGGTTCGGGAACCTGGTCACTATGGAGTGGTGGACTCATCTCTGGTTGAATGAGGGCTATGCTTCATTTGTGGAATTCTTGTGTGTCAACCATCTGTTCCCTGAGTATGATATTTGGACACAGTTTGTTACTGAAACTTATATCAGGTATGTAAATAAATATTTTTAATCTGTACAAAATAATGGGCGTATTTTTGAATTTATGTTAATGTGCATTCTTGGCATGACAAACAATTTTATGATATCTTTGTGTAAAAGAAAGTGCTAACTTGGCATATGGCCAATGCATACATGAGCCATGAATAAATAGTGCCAAGTCATCAGCTTTTGTTGTTCCTATGCACTTCATTTTATCAATAGTTATCATTATTTATGAATGAATATTTCTGAAAATGTATTACTTTTGAACTTGCATTTTTGTTGACATAATTCACTTGTAGAATCATGCATTTTATGAAAAAAATTTGTGCTTTGTATCTCCACTAATATTAATCTACATTTCCAGGGCTTTAGAGTTAGATTGTTTGAAAAACTCACACCCTATTGAAGTGCCCGTTGGGCACCCATCAGAGATTGATGAGATCTTTGATGACATCTCATACAACAAGGGTGCTTCTGTCATTCGCATGCTGCACAGATATATCGGTGATGATGATTTCCGCAAAGGAATGAACATCTACCTTACTAGACACCAGGTGAATTTTCTAAATATATTTTTTAAAGCAAATAAATTATTAATATGTTACTGTGTGAAACAAGTCAGCCAGAAGTAACCTTGAAATTTTAAATGATATTTAGAGTTCTTCAATTATGTTGACATGCAGTTAGTTATACCTGTATCGACGACAACAACATATAGGGTACAATCTGCAATTTTTTTTTTTTGAAAATTGCACCTTACCCACCAACGTACAAGGTGCTATCTGCTACAAGAAAAAATCGCAGATTGCACTTTGTACGTTGTTGTCGTCGGTATAAGTGTACATTACACAGACTTTATTTAGTCACCTGCAAATATTTACACAGTACCGAGCAACTTTTGTTATTGCATAAAAATAAAAAAACACTAAAAAATATTTGGCTGTTTCTAAGATTTTGGTGAGATCTTGCCTTTTTTTTTTTGGCAGAATGAATTTTTTTACAATAATAGGGAGATTCCATGATAAAAATTGCTCAGTAGACCTATAAATTAATCTCAAGTAAGTATTGTGTATACATATAATATACTGTATAAATATATGTTATTTTCACCTTACAAAGGACATATTTAACAGTCTTAACAGTTAAGAGTGTCTTATTGACACTTGATAGTCCTGAGTAATGCAAAATTATTACTTGAGTCTTCATTATCAAAGACAAAACAGATATGTAATAATATACCTACAAAGCCTAGTATTCTACTTATACCTAGAAATTAAAAATTAGGTTGTGTGAGTCTAAAACTTCCCTCAGGCACAACAGATAATTTTAAAGACAACTTTTATATGACGATTTTTCATTTCAGTATAAAAACACTTTTACTGAGGACCTATGGGCAGCTTTGGAGGAAGCATCCCACAAGCCAGTTGGGGCTGTTATGTCCACATGGACCAAGCAGATGGGGTTCCCTGTCGTACAGGTTTGTTGAGTCATGTCATACAAATATGGTGGTAAACTAGATAATATAACCTTAAAGCATTTACTGGAATAGCCTTTTATGTCGTACTTGCGTAGAAAATTGTGTGCCATGCAAAAAAAATCTGTGTTGTGATTTGTGATACAAATGGAGTCTGTGTCTCACTCTCAATGAATTAATAACCTAACCACAAAACTATCGGTCCATTATGTCGGGGGTTTTTTCAAATTTTGAAAAACCGATTTTCATGAAACATGGCTAAGAACGCTCCCAACTAATTCAACTTTGAAACAAAAAAAACTAAATCTAAATTGGTTCATCTGTTCGAGAGCTACGATGCCACAGACAGACCATGCCCGACCTTTTTGCCAACGTGGGTTAAATACTACTTCATTAATGTATGCTTTAATATCCTATATAATATGTGTACATATCCTTGTCCATGTTGTGTAAAATTATAATAGCAAATGGCACCACATATTTGAAGACACTATTTTAATAACAATGGGCCTTAATAATAATAAGTCCTTCAACTCAATTGTTATCCTTTAAGTGAGTACATTAAATTCATTGCCTATTGTGAGCACAGACAATAGTCCTGATGGAGTTAATATAAACATGTTTGAAATATACAGGGTGTGTGGTTGACAGGTAAACTCGACACAAAGGGGCAAAGACCGCGTGTTGACGCTGACTCAGCAGAAATTTACCGCGGACGGTAGCCAGGACCCTAATGATATCCTATGGATGGTGCCTATTACTATATCTACTCAGGAATTTCCTTCTAAGGTAAGATATTTATAGCGACATTTTAACCATAGATTACGCAATTAAAGCACGTAGACACGCTGGTACAAAAACAGAAATCTCTGTTGTCATTGTTAATAAATATTTTTGTAACAGTTACTTCCTTGCAAGCGAAAATAAGCTTTAAGTACACAGCTCCGAAATTGAAAATGCTTTACAACGAGCTCACACATGTCAATTGATTTGGGTCGTGTACAACCGGCCCAACGGCGCGGCAATAAGGGAGGGCGCAGACGGGCGACGCAACAGTTTTGTCTCCGTCGCTCGGTCTATGGGCTAGTATGAAGGTGCGCACACGTTGCGACGCAACTTTTTTGTCGCAGGGGTCGACGACAGGCCTGCGACGCAACTGTCTCCTTCCCTATGGGTTTCAATGCAAGTGCGCACACGGCGACAAAACAGTCGTCGGTCGGTTGTCAATGTTGCCAGTTATTTGAAAAAAAAACATAATTTTAAATGCAGATTGTTGAAGACGACATTGATATCTGTCTTTTAATTGAAGAAGTAGAGGAAAGACTGATTTTATATGACAAGAATTTAAAAGAATATTCCGACAATATTAAGAAAAAACGATGCCGGGTTGTAAAATCATCAAAACTTTTAAACACTCATTCTAAAGTACCAAAAAATTATTTTAGATAGGCTCTCAATTTCATGAAAAAAGAAAAAGTTGCATCCGAAATATCCAAAGATAATAGAATTAGTCTATGGTAATAGCTTTTTAGTAGTCTGTGGCTGTGGTTACGTCGTTGTCGTTCCCGTGTGCGCACCTCGGAGACTGTCGCAAGGGGTGACGACAGAGACAAAAAAGTCGTCGAGCGACTGTCGCCCCCGTGTGCGCCCTCCCTAATAATGAGGCAGGAACTTGTTTGTTTTTTAAGTTTGGCGCCGGTGGCTACTGTGACCTTCGAAAATCGACAATTGTACATCATTCTTTCTTACACACTCTTAATAAGATAAGAGTGATAGAGATAGGATAACCAATCATTAAATATCGATATCCGCAGTAGCCTTTGCAGTCACTCCATACACATTATCTTGTCATCTTAAATCAGTATCGACCTATCTTATCAGCAACCTTGCAAGAGAAAAGTTTCACATTGACCTAAATATTTATCTTGATTTCCTTATTGATAATGCTTTACTTCCTTAGGCCTGATTTAGACGGCGTGCGAACTCGCATGCGATTTTGGTTACATTGCGGGATGTTGAGGTTACAAACAATTTTGCACAGCCATCAAATACCGCAATGTAATAAAACTCGTATGCGAGTTCTCGTACCATCTAAATGGGCCCTTATTCTATAAAAGTGTCAATACTCAATGATTGGCAGGTTCCACAAAACGCGTATTGTTCGTTATCAAATAACCAGCGCTCAGATGAAGATTGCTGCAGTGGCGGGCAATTTAGAATATATAAAAAGTTTGAAGTAATAACATTTATTCATTTATGGTAATTGTTAGTTTAACCCTTTACCAGGCAAAGGGTGAATGATTCCCACATAGTATGTTATATCATAGATTAAATATAAGAAGATCATACCATCCCATTAAAATGCGACCGCCTAAGAACGCGCATATACACTACACACATTCGGTGCCACAAAAAATGCCTTGTTGCCATCGATTATTTGTAGATTGGAGTTAAGTGTCACTTTCGAGCCATAAATCTATGTCAAAAGTGACACTTAACGCCATCTACAAGTATAATCGAAAGCTACAAGACATTTTTTTTGTGGCGCCATCTATGTGTGGTGTAGTGTATGCGCGTTCTTAGGCGTTCGCATTTTAATGTATGGGATGGTATGATCTTCTTATTTAATCTATGGTTATATAGCATAGTCCGGTTTCAGCTCCAAATCGTCTGCAAGATAGTATATCACTTCCTGAAAATATGTATTTAAGATCTTTATTCCCAACATACAGCTAAATCCAATAAGGTATCTACTTATTCTCAGAGAAATTAAAGCAGATAGGTTAGATGCTTTTTGATATACTGAAATGAGGATGTGGGAAGACACTATCCCATTTCCTTGTTAAAGTTTGACTACGTGGGAAGTATATCACCCTTTCGTGGGGTCGTGTCGGTAGTAAATACTATGTGGGAATTATATCACCCTTTGCCTGGTAAATAATATAATTACACTAAATTGAATATGAATGTTCATTACTCAAACAGGCAATGGGAATACCGTATCCCACATTATTTTTTCTGATTTAGAGGAACATATCTGACTTTTGCAAATTCATTTTGTACAAGATGTTCATTTCATTACGGTTGCAAATCTAAATAACTCATTAAGACACGCTAGCTATTCGCGGCCTGGTAAAGGGTCAATGTATTTAGCGCGATTTGTACGGCAATGCATTTCTAAATAGCGATAAGATATAGGAAGGTATGTATAGTATATAAGAAATGCAACAGATTGAGTTGTCTAGATACTGTGAAAGCTGTGGATAGACCATATTACGCTGCGAGCCCCTTAAATTAGCTGAAGATTTAAGATAATTGAAATAAATTCAATTAAATTAGTTCACATGGTCGAAAGTGACTATTTCATGTTCAATTGTTCAGTGATCCCACATATGGGACACTGCAAGACTGATTATGAAGCCGTAAGGTTTATAATTCAGTTTGATGGCGAACATGTTAAGTGCTCTGGAGACGGTGGTCCAGCTTAAAATATGGTTTATATCCTCATCTGTAATAGTTTTCATATAACATTAACGTACCTATAAATACGGGGTGGGTTGTTTTCACGTAGATATGCTTCGTTATTCTTGGCGTGGCCAATGATGATCCATATGACAATTGATTTTTATCGGGATTGTTACCCATCACACTTTTTTTTATTTATCAAAATTATTATTTGGTAAGTAATACATACACCGTAGAGTCAGACCAAGCTAGAATGGGAAATGATTTTGAAAGCATTGCCCCGTCTGTGTAAGGGTCAAGTATATGTCATAACTTCATAGAACTTTAATATACGTACAGAAAAACACTTGCACCACTACCAATTTAGCTTAGCATGTCTCTAAAGCCTATTTGCATGAAGAATATATTGAATTAAATCAATACATTTTCATTCAACATTCCCCTTATTTGCCAAGAGTGGCACTGAAACGAGTAGTTTCAGGTGCTCTGCCTACCCCTTCATGGGATACAGGCGTGATTGTATGTATGTATGTATGTATTTTCATTCATAACTTAAATTTGGAGGAATTCAACATTCGCCACGTCGAGTATAATAAATAACTAAAGTAGATAAAACTGTGCCCTACTTAGTGCGCAGATGTTTGAACAATTTATTCATGTTTTGTTCCCAGGTGGCATTGTCTACAGTTTTGGAGAAACGAACTCAGGAAGTTGTCCTAGAAAACGTTTCAGAGTCTTCATGGGTTAAATTGAACCCTGGCACAGTAAGTTATTTTTAATTTATTTATATATAACTACAAGATTAAATGTATAGTATTAAAAGGAGTATATGCTATGTAACTATCAAACCTTATGTAAAATAACTTACAACCACGTAAACTTATTGTTTTTATAATGCCTGAAGTATTTTAGGGTGTAAGTGTAGAGCTTGCCAATCAATAGCACAAATACTCGAAAAAGTTATTGCAAAATTGAAATGTTGTGATTTTCAAATTCTATTACAGAAGGGTCCATTCCATTTGTTTCAAGTTCAATAATGTGCTTTTTATCTGGCAATCCAGATATTCTGATACCTAAATATTAGCTCCCCTGAATCTCACACACACAAAACCTTTTGTGATGGAAACACAAATAATGGCAAAAACAAAGGACATAGATTTAAATGTCAGACACGAGTATTTGGCCGTATCAGTGTGATAAATAGATATGTAAACCAGATATGTACTTGATTTGAGATAACGTTTTTGTAATATTTAGTAACAATGTGAAATGCGACCACTAACATCAACTGAATGTGGTTAGGGCAATGACCTATAATGAACTGATAATTTTATTTTATCAATACCACATTCTTTAAAGTTAGCAATGTACCTATTTACAATATGAAACAGACATAGTTCGTTTTATGATATATTGTAAACAAAACGCTTACTAATAGCAAAATCTGCAAGCATGAACGCGTTTGTAAATTATCAAAGTTTAATGCGACAAAGGGTAAGACTGGTCACGGAACGGAGGAGTTCTGAATTTTAACCAGACTACCTTCCCTCACACACATTCCGATTATTCTACGGCTTAACTCTTTGAACGCCATCTCTTTTACGTGCGGTTCGTCAGTTTAACGGAATGCATAAAGTAGACATTGGTTGTACCCGCGTGCCTGTACAGTGTACTGACATGTTTCACGGTAATAAGAAGGTAGGGTAAAAAGAGAATAACATTTTAATATAAACAATTGCAACAGGTGGGCTACTACCGCACGCGGTATGAACCAGGCATGCTGGCGCAGCTGGTGGGCGCGGTGCGCGACGGCTCGCTGCCGCCGCTCGACCGGCTCGGGCTGCTCGACGACTGCTTCGCGCTCGTGCAGGCCGGACACACGCACACGCACGAGGTGAGACACCTGTGGTGTAACCATGGTAACAGGCGGCTACTACCGCACGCGGTATGAACCAGGCATGCTGGCGCAGCTGGTGGGCGCGGTGCGCGACGGCTCGCTGCCGCCGCTCGACCGGCTCGGGCTGCTCGACGACTGCTTCGCGCTCGTGCAGGCCGGACACACGCACACGCACGAGGTGAGACACCTGTGGTGTAACCATGGTAACAGGCGGCTACTAACGCACGCGCTACGTAATGGCTGGCGGCCAATGTATTTTTTGAACAAACTATCGAGAGATGCGAGAAAAGCGTCACATTCGATAAAAAAATTGTCGATTCCGTTTTGTGGTTTGTTTCAAAACTCGCAAAATCTATCTCACGACAACACACAGAAAGTTCAAACGTTTATTTTACGGGTATGCTTTGCGCCTTTGATGAGCACGCTATGCATATTTTATACAGCTCTGGAGAGTTCACACACAATTATATCAACTAGATCAACTAGCACACGAATGTTATCTAGGCTGAGTCGCATACAATGCCATATCAATTTGAACTTTCGCTTATAATTTATTTATAGTTTATACTCCACTTCCCTTTTACAAGTGGAAATACCAAACTTGGTTATTTATAACGAGCGTAAAAACAACTATGCATTCTATCAGGCAGGTAGCCGGCTTATTTACTACATGCTTAAAAACAATAAAACATGAACTTCCTCACGCGCAGGTATATATGAAAACCATAGCTGGGCATTAACTCGTTAATCCGTTAATCGTTAATTAACGAAGTTAATATTTCGATTAACGGATTAACTTTTAAGTTAACTTTAAAAAATGTTAACGGATTCGTTAACTTCCGTTAAATTTCATAGAGTCCGTTAATCGTTAATCGTGCGCCGCGAAAACCACGTTCTTACTGCTACTGTAAAAACCCGTAGTACGGCAAAACCTAGGTTTTATCGGTAAAAGCAGATCCGTCGGTTATAAACAGTCTAAAGACCAATTGGCGACTTTGGATCACTTATTCGAGATCTTCTAAATCTTATTAGGCGTGATCGATCACTAACCTGGGAATAGAGTGCAATCATCAGGCATGACAGACAAATCGCGCAACCGACGCATCAAGTTAGAGTCCGGCGCGGGCCTTAGATTACTCTACCAAGTTATCGTGGCCCACAGCATCGAGTTGTCATCTCAAATCTCAATCTGAAGAACCGACGCACCACGATCGCGACCGCATGAATGACCCAATAATTACCAATCCGAAGTAAAACCTAGGATTTAACCAACCAGCGGCGGTAAAAGCCCGAAGAGATCGTAATTATTACATTTCGGTTTTTTACCGATTGGCGTGACAGGTTTTAATGGTTTTTGGTGGATACTTAGTAAATAGAAATACGTAATACCTACAGTGGAGTCCCAATTTTATGAAGTGTTAACGGATTATCGATTAGCTTTAACTTCCGTTAAATCTACCGAAATGTATCGCTTTAACGATTAACGAAGTTAACTTTTTAAGTAACGGATTAACGATTATCGAAGTTAACTATTTGATTAACGGTGCCCAGCTATGATGAAAACTAACAAGTAGGTATCATCAGGAAGGAACCAGATTTAAATTTATGGTCGTACTCAAACTTACCGAAATTACTTGTTACAGTCCTTGAAACTGATGGAGGCATTTAACAACGAGTCAAACTTTACCGTCTGGTCGTCGATCTCCAATTGCATGTCCAAACTGAGCGCGCTGTTCTCCCATACGGCACTCGACAAGCCGCTTAAGAACTATGGGCGGCAGCTGTTTGGGCCAGTCACTAAGCGTTTGGGATGGGATGCTGCGGACAAGGAAAGCCACTTGGACACACTGTTGAGGAGCCTCGTGCTGAACAAAATGATCAGCTTTGAGGACCCAGACACCATCAAGGAAGCCAAGAATCGGTAAGTTATAGTAAATAGAATAGAATAGAATAGAAAATATTTATTTGGCATACAGATACATAATAAAAACAAGTACATAATACTTAATAACTAGTACACCAAATAGGATGCCACTCAGCGAATACCGTGTCTTATAGACGCGGCACTGGTTTTCAGGGCACCCAGAGTAAATGCCAGGGCAAATGTCACCATCCTAGTTTGAGGAGGAGTCTGCTCTGTCTGCTCAACAAAATTATTAGATTTTACACCGTAGATACCGCTAAGGAGGCTAAAAATCGGTGCTTCATATCACGGTAATCAGTGATTTTATACTACGTCGGTGGCAAACAGCATACGGATTTGCTAACGGAATAAGAAGTAGAAGAAAAACGTTCTTCTTTGTTTTTCAAAACACGTAGGAATAGCTACACGTGGACAGAATCATAGCTTTTGATGATAATGAGTTTTCCCATAATATGGATACTCGTAATGTTACGAGGTAAATAATTTGTACGAGTGCTTGCTAGAAATATTTAATAAAGCTACCATTGTGAAGTGTGGCATTTGGTTAAGTATAATGAATATTGTGGGATTTCCTCTTACTGATAACGATAACTAAAGCAATTAAACCACTTGAGTGTTATTCATTGCAATAGAGATAGCGAAATTGGTTCAACCGCATTACCGCAACACTGTATCCTTGTGGTTTTATGCAGTTTATTCTCTATTTCAATAATGTTGAATCGCCTATAAATATACCATTAGTTTTTAAATAAACTTTATTCTTATTTTTAGCTACATATTTGTATGGAAGGGAGGTTAAACTAATAGTTTTGTCGGCTGTACAACCTATGTATATAGAACTTTAATGAGAAATACATAAATGTGAAATATTGCTGTCGACTATGCTCAGTAGATATGGTTATCATACGCTGGGCCAATACACTGTTGCGTCTAGTTTTCCTAACTAATTCCGATTTTCCACGATTAGAAAATAGAATTTGATTCGGATTTTTGGTTTGTTTCAAATTGCAATTACGTCATACACGATTTACTGGGGATTTTTTTTCTCTAGAGACGCAACAGTGTGTGTTTTATACACACAACTTTTTACAAAACTCTCGCTCCGCCTGCGTGCAATTCTGGATTTATATGTTAAGAGGGATTAAATAGTTCTTCGATTTAGAAGTAACGCTTTATGCTTATTCTCAGATTCGAGAAACACGTATCGGGCGCGGTCACACTGCCAGCGGACCTGCGCTCGGCGTGCTACCGCGCGGTGCTCGCGGACGCGGACGAAGCCACATTCCAGCGGTTCCTAGAGCTGTACCGCTCTGCAGACCTGCACGAGGAGAAAGACCGCATCAGCCGCGCGCTAGGAGCGGTTAAGGACCCAGAGCTTCTGAAACGTGTGCTGGACTTTGCTGTCTCGGTGAGTGGACAATCCATAAACCTTCCTGGTGCTACGAGGTACTGGCGAACGCAGATGAAGCCACATTCCAGCGGTTCTTAGAGGCGTACTCCCCTGCAGACTTACATGAGGAGATTGGCAGCTTCAGACTTTGGTCACGGTATATGATAATATACCGGCGCACGACATGTTTTTTTACTAATTATATGTCGTTTGTTGTAGGATGAAGTGCGCGCCCAAGACACAGTGTTCGTCATCGTGTCGGTAGCAGTCAGCAGGAACGGCCGCGACCTGGCGTGGCAGTTCTTCAAGGACCACTGGCAGGACTTCATGGATCGCTACCAGGTTCGAATTACATTTATTGCTTCTAATAGAAATAATTTTAAAAGCTGTAAGCTTAGGCAATTAAGACAATTTTTCCCACTGGTGGTAAGAAACCGATTCATTTGTTTTCTCACGTGTGTAACACTTAACATTGGTCTCTGAATTGAAATATTGACCTTGTCGTTCAAGTCACCATCCCATTATTAGGGTTCCGTAGTCAACTAGGAACCCTTATAGTTTCGCCATGTCTGTCTGTCCGTCCGTCCGTCCGTCCGTCCGCGGATAATCTCAGTAACCGTTAGCACTAGAAAGCTGAAATTTGGTACCAATATGTATATCAATCACGCCAACAAAGTGCAAAAATAAAAAATGGAAAAAAATGTTTTATTAGGGTACCCCCCTACATGTAAAGTGGGGGCTGATTTTTTTTTCATTCCAATCCCGACGTGTGATATATCATTGGATAGGTATTTAAAAATGAATAAGGGTTTACTAAGATCGTTTTTTGATAATATTAATATTGTCGGAAATAATCGCTCCTAAAGGAAAAAAAGTGCGTCCCCCCCCCCCCTCTAACTTTTGAACCATATGTTTAAAAAATATGAAAAAAATCACAAAAGTAGAACTTTATAAAGACTTTCTAGGAAAATTGTTTTGAACTTCATAGGTTTAGTAGTTTTTGAGAAAAATACGGAAAACTACGGAACCCTACACTGAGCGTGGCCCGACACGCTCTTGGCCGGTTTTTAGTATACCTATCGCCAATATCGCCATAGTGCAGCGAATAATTGTCGATCATGTACTACGACTATATAATTGTTCACAGGGCGGTTTCCTCCTGGCGCGACTAGTAAAGTCCACCACGGAGAACTTCGCGTCCGAGTCCGCCGCTCAGGAGATAGAGGAGTTCTTCCGCACTCACCACTCGCCCGGCACCGAGCGCTCCGTGCAGCAGGCGCTCGAGACCGTGCGGCTCAACGCGGCCTGGCTGCGCCGCGACCTCGCCTCCACCACCACCTACCTGCAGTCCTACCACTGACGGTAACTATTATCACAATCATCCGAAACAAAATTCAAAAACCTTGAATCACGTGCCACGGGGTAAATATTATTTTAAGCAGCCGACCGAAGGCCGCCATCTTGCCGAGTAAATTGACTCGGGCGACGCAGAATGGACGTTTTGCCGGCGAGGTATTGTCTCGCAAGGCTGCTCGGTCAGTGTGGACCTGGCTACTTAGCGATTATTAGCATAATAATTACACCGGGTGCCCGGTAATTAATGGACAACCTTTTAACCACCAAGAGGGCACCTTAGGTTTTAGGTTTAGTAAAAGTCGACTTTTACTAAACCTTAAAGTCTATTTTCTGGACCAGTATAAGGTGCCCTCTTGGTGGTTAAAAGGTTGTCCATTAATTACCGGGCACCATGTATACCTAGTTGCTATTAGCCGGGTCCACACTGAACTATTTTGAACAGCTGACCGAGGGCCGCCGTCTTTCCGAGGCAAACGTGAGCGCATGAGCACGGACGTTTTCCTCGCGAGGCGTGCGGTCAGTGTGGCTATTGCGTTGTCAACTCTATTTATGTATTTTCACCACACACAACTGGTAAAGGCTCTCTAGTCTCTTTTCTATTCGAAAACAGATAGCAAAATTGCATTTTATCCACAATAGTGCAAAGTAATTTCATACAAATTATAACTTGATGTCTTGAGTTGGCTGGTAAAATTTCTATAAATGATGATTTTGAATCATCAATGAAGAAAAAATGTTTTATATTCAGTATCTTTTCGTATTCAGTTCGTGTTGGTGTGGTGAAAAATGTTGTGTTTCACTCGGTGGCAAAGTTTGTTTAGCCTTCGTGCCTTGAAACCTTCGCAACGCTCAAGATTCCACTATTTGAACCACTCGCTAAGTTCGCGGTTCAATATTGGAATCTTTCGCTTGCTCGGGTATCAATATTGGCACTAGCGGTTAAACAACAACTTTGCCCCCTTCAAATAACTATTAATTGTTTCAGGACCAAATGACACAAGACTGAAACTACAACGAAGTCCAGTTAACGTTTCAATAGATATTTATCCACTGAGCCGAGCTGCTAGCATTTTCAGTTATTTATTTTCCAGTGACATCATTATATGTTTACCGTGACATTGAAAAAGAGTATTTTAAATGTTGTTAATATGTTTATCGATTATCGTATACTTAATATAGCCGAATTAAATTAAACAGCAGTATACAGGTGAAACATAGGAACCTATGTTTAAATTTGTTGTTGTTTTATATTCCTGCCTGTTCATTACATTTGTTTCTTAAAATACGAGCACTTTCAATCAGCATGTTAAATCTGAAAGTTTAGTCTTAAATAGCAGAACTATATGGTGGGTTCTGAATTCTCAACAATTATTTTTGTAGGCGGAGGAATTACTAAACTTGCTATTGTCTATACAGGCACTGTATAGGCAGTCTGTTGTTAAAAGGCATCGATTCAAGCATGTTGAATGAAATGATTCCCTTATGCATTTATATCGACCGTGCTCGCTAAAATTCGCATTTACTGTACAATGATGACACTAGTCACATGCGCCTAACTAAATTTCTGCAGTGGCAAAGGAGACAAATCTTATCATAATTCAACAAATACTGCACATTGTTATAACACTTCAATACTCTGCAGACGTTCAATGGTCCATTGTTAGAGAAGCTATACTTACAGGATTTAACATGTATTATAATGTGTAAAATATTATTTTAATTTATGTTTAGATTATGTTACGAGTTTTGTAATATTGGTGCTGAGAGCATTATTTTTGTTTTATTTCTTTATTCTGGGGAAAGTACAATTTGTTTCTAACATTAGTGTAAACTGTATACTGACAAGCCGTAGTAGCGTATTTAATTTACCAGTGTGCAATAGTTTCTTACGCCCGCCACATAAGTACCAGTCGACTTGCACACACATATAATTTTAATTAAGTACTTACGTTTAGTAAATTAATCGTTTAGGGGCGTGCAAGTTCAGTCTAAATTTTTGTGATCTTAAAATAATGAAATGAAGTTACCATCGTTTATTAGTGTCTTATCGCTGTCATTGCTGAATTGTTTTGTAAGACTGTGTTATTGCAATAAATGGTACAAGAACATAACGGTTTTATTTTTTTTATGTTATAGACAGATTGCAATTTGTTGTCCGTCTGTAGCGGGCCTAATTAACTTTGGTTGTTACGTATGTGACGTTCTGTTAGTAAAGGTACCGTGTGCGTGATTGATTGCCGCTTACGTCGCATTTCTATTTAGGTGTATATAAGCGCTAAAACGTTGCGTTTACTGTGGGACGCTAATACATTATCCTTTCCACGCCCAAGACGAACACATATTGCCAATTTGCCACCGCAGGCAGGCAAGCATGGTCGCGTCGCTGCATGATAAACGATAAAACGTCTTTTTCGCACTATTTTTAAGTGCGAACAGGACGGCCTGATGTTTTATCGTTTATCACGCGACCATGCTATCGATGCTGGTTCAACGCCAATGACCGATTAAATCCGTCACAGACCACAGAGTAATATAGACTTATTTGCATGTGAATAAAGTTGAAATTGATTGAGTATTGACATTGTGCAGTGGCGCGGCGTCTCAGTAACCGCGTTCGTGTTTAACATGGCGTCGAAAAGGGGGGATAAATTTGAACGGGAAATTGACCATTTGTGCATCTTCATCATCTAATTTTGCGCCTTTTTATACCGACGACCGAGCTGCCTGCAGAAAAAAAATGGCGCACTACGTCAGAAACCGGTCGTAATTTATGACTATGAATTAATTTATCCAAACAGCCTAAACCACTAAGGTATAGTCTTGGACTCTTTCGTTTTTTTTAATACTACGTCGGTGGCAAACAAGCATACGGTCCGCCTAATGGAAAGCGATCACCGTAACCTATGGACGCCTGCAACTCAAAGAGTGTCACATGCGCGTTGCCACCCCATTAGAAACTTGTACATTCCCTTTCTCTGTATTAAGTACACAGCAAAAAGGAGTGTACAAGTTCTAAGGAGGGTTCGGGTTGCCGACGACTCAAAGGACAATAGACGGAACAAGTTAGTTCCGTAAGTTTAGTAGTTCGTTATGAGACGCCCTGTAATAAATACCACCTAATGTCATTTTTTTAGGACTATTGGTAGGATCGGAATGGGAGATAAATAAAAAATTAACTTGGTAAAACAATACATCTATATTGCACTATAACATCTCACTTGGGTATTGTACAAATCGGGTGTAATTTCGGATTCACTAAATACAATATATTAAAGGGAGAACATACACTGACGCCAATAAAAGTGTAGCAGGTGCGTTAAACATACGGAAAATAGTTGCCCATTCACAACTCAGGGTTCAAGTAGACACCAATTTTGTCTACAGGGAACATTATTTATTCGAGCAAAACACATCTTCTTATGACTAATTGAAGATTCGAAGCTGTACAAAAATATCTCCGGCATTTACAATATACAATTCTTACAGCTTAGCGATGATTAAAGACAAGAAATGTTACAGGCACGGACCTTTAAATTTAAAACCAAGAATTATTAGGTAAGTAACTTTAGGTATTGCTTTTAAAGTTCATTACAACCGTTATAAAGCAATGGAGAAGGAATCTCGTCTCGTCAACAATGTGAGATTTATATACGTAACACACTATATTATTTTACTAATTTAATTGTTTATATACAAAACACGCCGTATTTACCTATATCATCCATGGTCCAGTTGTTCAAATACTGTAGGTCTAGCCAAGATGCCTATAAGTCTGAGCCATAAGCAAACAAACCCTTAATATGCATCTATGTTGCAAAAATATGGAAGAGTTTGTAGTTTCGTTCGCTACGGCACAAACGAGTGACACCTTGCCTAGGCGCTGTGATCTCAATAATCCTGTCTCCTAATATGTCATATTCCTTTAAAAACTGTTCCAAAGCTTTTAGTTAAATCTATTATATTCTGGTTTAGATTATACATGCTCCTTTTAATAACAAGAGTTACTAAAATGAAATTTGAACTAGAAGATACTACAACTAAGACTAGGCAGCTATTACCGAAGACATTCTGGCATGTTTATAATGTTATCGAGTTCAAATTACAATTGACATATTGCTATCCCACCACAGATGATACGACACTCTAAAAGGCAACTTCAAACCAACATTTCCTTTCAATTACGTATCTACTATAAATTTTGTCTGTTACTATGCATTATTTTAGGTATCTATTTTAATTTTACTCAAGCGCCACAAGTCAAAGCAAAGTAATCAAAGTATATTACTATTGTGACTGAATCGATAACTTTACGGTACATGGCCGCTCTGAAAACGTCCACCTGAATAAATATCAGCTATGTATCTGAAATACATCATTCATAATTTTAGATCTTATTGCAGAATTTCAAATATAAAACTTAAGTCAATTAAAGAACAAGCCTGCTGTTTTAATGGTAATGTAGGACATGACCGGTTACTAAATAAGTAAACAATAATATTTAGTTTCCTAATTTGCCTTGACTTGTTGCTACAGTACAGTAGTAAGTATATAAATCTATTAACAGTCTGTCTACGTGAATCCCCAGTCTATATTGTTATTGCAAATCTTTAAACACACTACACGCGTTAAGGATACATACTTTCATGTTCTCAATACACACTACTTTAAAACTGTCACAGGATTACTGAATAGGATACGCTAAGAACTACATTTTGTTTGGGTATAAATAATTCCATGACTAGAAAAATTCAAACCGATATAGCAAAATGGTAAAAGCGTTAACATCAGGGATGCACCAGGCGACAAATATATGTTCCAGACCCGTGTCGCTTTTAGACACACTAGCGAGACATTTCTAGTTGCCAGACATGTCTAGCGAAGTTCGGCAATGTTGCGCCAGTTTAACCGTCGTCGCTGGCTACTCGGGTCTTCGGACATTCGTCCCTTAGAGAATACACTTGGTGATACCTCAGGCATAATAAGGAACTTTATCTACTGCTAATATTGCTATGGGAACCGATATTTTACCACAGGATAACGATATGGCCGGCGCTCACTAGCTGCAAAGATTTAGAGACAAAAATAATGAAGTTAAAAATGTATATTTCTCTCTACATTAAGAATTTAAATTTTCGTTGAAATTTCAATTTTAACTGCATTACATTCAGTTTCATAAACGTTCGTCTCTAAATTAAACTCATTTTACGCTGGGCTTCGGCCATGATCGATGATATACCTTGCTATTGTACTTCACTAACATATAACACGATACTATGCCTGAAATAACACTTGATTAAACTTTGAGAGAACTTCTTTCGAGAGAGCATATATTTTATACACGATACATATAAACCTAATTTGTATGTAATGAATGAGGGAAAACAAACAAGAAGGTTCTTGTGTATCAATATCAATACACGCTTTGCTACATATGGTACTAGTTTCAATCGAAAATTACACTTAAGATTTAAGGCCTTGTTTGTTTTAGAGCAGCGGTATACAACCTACGCTCTGCCAGGTGATCTCGATATACGTCCAACTGTATATCAAATTAAAAAAAAACTATGGCAAGCCAAGTCTCTGTGGCTCTCATAAAAAAGGTTGACTACCGTTGTTTTAAAGAAACGTGCCATTTATTAATATTATGCTCGGTGTTTTAGTCTAGGATACGACAGGTCTGTGCAGAGTATCGCCACTTAACTAATAATCTAAGTCCGAATACAGACGAACATTTAGAAACGTTACCTTGGAAAAGTAGGGTTTCTAACACACACAAGGTATCAGACGTTTCCGTCGTATGGATTTGAACTTAAGTATTCACACAGGCACACACACACTCAAACTCACAACTTCGGACGGTATAGCGACAAATTAAAAATATTGTACGCTCATTTGATTATTATAAATAAAATGGCCAAAAACATGTAAATACTGAAATGTACATTACAAAACGTGTAACTCACAGAAAAACAATGTGCTATACGCTGGCGTAATGGTGCTGTCATACAAATAAATGCAAGAACCATAAAATGTACCTAATGTAACGATTTACAACGCTGTAAATACCTTTTTTATTAAGTAAAGTGATGATAAATCTTGTCAATGTAAGTTTCAGCTGCTTTATAAACTTATTTATAATATATTCTACCTTAAATTAAAACTAACTGTAAAAAAATTCAACGAGTTACACAAAAAAAATCATAATTTGTTCTCGTTGATTGCACTTTAAATGTATTGAACTTCCCAAAATGTTGACTAGATTTTAAATACGAAAATAATTACTTATAGTCTTTACTTTTTAGTGTAATATTCGAAATTAGTTATTTTTTACATGATCCGGTTCTGTTGGGTTGAGTGGATAAATAGTTCAACGTAAAGTCGAGGATGAAATTTTAAATGATAAATTTAAACTGTCTGTAATAAATATACAAGTATACATCTATTATACAGGAAGTAAGTAGTGTTATACATGTGCCGCTTTCAATGAAATCATTTTCTTTTCGTGACCTATGCCCACCAAACCCGGATCTCTCCGAGAAAAGAACAAATCGTTATAATTTTTGAAACCGGGAATATTGTGCTGCACACTAAAGTCATCAATCGGAAAAGAAAGTCTTAAATATTATAACCATTCAGTATTACACATATACTACAGAGGCCTTTTTCTGAAGGGTTCGATAATGCTGATCTTATTTACAAAAAGTTTATAAATACGTACCAATTGAGAAGTCGAAATTCTAAAGGAGGTGGTAATTTAGAATTTAATAAATACAAAGGAAGTACACATACAATACATCATGAATTCATGATACTTAATTACTTATGTTTTGGTATAGAAGAAAAATACACTGGTAAAAACGGTTAAATTACATGATTACATTTAGGCTCTTTTAAAAGATTTCATTATAGTAGATGCATTTCAGTATTTTCAGTACATAATCTACTCATATCTGCGAAAAATCACGCAAATAATATATATACTTTTTTATATCTGATTTTGATTAAAATATGTACAAGCTGATTAGTAAATTATTACATTAATACCTTTATAATATTCTTTTCAGACGCGGTTTTTGACATAAAATATGAAACAATTTGAGCAAATAGTTAAAACTTATTTATATTGAGTGTTTTGCATAGGTGCTCTGTATTGTTCTGCAAAACAAACAATACCAACAAGTCTGTAAGAATTATTTAACCAGTAATATAGTAACATATCTAAATAATTACACCAACTAAAATTGACTTATCCTTATTTTCTAGTATAATTATATACCTAAATAAACAAAATAAAAACATGACTAATTATATTGCCATTCAATCCAAAGATAGCAACAAACTAACTAAAAAATAGAGGACCAGAAATACATTGTACAAATAATACGTGCGTCGTAAAATTATAAATACTTTCTTTTGTATTGTTTTGTTGTTATACGTAGATTTAGACCAAAAGAACAAATCAGCACTTCTGCAGTAGATTGCTAAGAAAAATAACATATCGTGCAGAAGCGGTTTTTCGTTCTCTTGGTCACAATCCACAATTAGAACGCCACTATTTTGCCAGTGGCGTTATGATGAGACAAAATTATTTTCGTTACAATCTTCCTCCTAACTCCATCAAAGAATGGCCGAATTCTAATGCTTGTTAACTTGCAAAACATTATACGTTTATGAATGTGATTCGGTTGAAATCGTCCGTTCACATTCATAAGATAAAATTAAATGAACGATAGATATTCTTTGGTGAAATATCTTTACTTCAGTACCTAACAGTAACACTATTTCAATGGCGGCAAACAAGCATAAGGCCCCCACCTGAGCCACCGTAGCATAGCCTATGGATTCTATAATAAACTGTAAACATCTTTTTTGTAGATCTTATATTTTAGCTCCTCAAGACAACTCATTAGTGGGATCGAATGCAACGAAAATAATCTCCCTCGCGTACCTGTAGAATTGACGAGTTTACTCTATGATGGTGCACCTCGGTAGGTGCTCGTGCAGATAGTCGAAGAGCTCGGGCGAGGCGCCGGGGCAGTTGGTGAGCTCGAGCTCTCGGAGCTGGCGCAGTTGGATCAGGCTTGAGAGGCCGCCTGACGTCAGCAGCGGGCAACCTGTAGGATTGATGTTTTAGTGTCAGTAAACAAAGAGTTTAACGGTTTCTTCGACATATTCGTGCATAACAGAATGTTTGGAAAAAATTGTTTTATCCTACCGACTGCGCCAGTTCTTAGGATAATTAAAATTTAGTCCCCGTCAGTGAATCAGAATACCTGACTTTTTTTTTCATTTTGTGTGGGTTAAGCTGAATCGGACACGATAACAAACAACTGTACCTATGATAGTGATGTAGCCTCCTTGTTTATTATAAGATTATAACATTAACTAATATAATTTCTTACCGGCCAATGACAACAGCTGCAGCGACCGCATACCGCACAGATGTTGCACGCCAAAATCACGCAGCTGTGAGCACCAGCGCAAGAACAGGGCTACCAGCGACTGCATCGTACTGATGTAGCCCACGCCTATATCCGTTATGTGCACGCAACTGAAACGACAACAGTGAAATACATTTACCCCTTTAGTCATAAAGTAAACGTTCACTAAAGTTATCAAGCCGATAAAGTTCGTTTGTCTCTTTCTAACGTATAGGTGTGATAGAAAGGGACAAACGAACTTTATAGGCTTGACTTTAGTGAACGTTTATGAATAACAGGGTTAAAATTTAAGTTCCGTACAAACCGGCAACCAGATATTCGTGTGATTTTCTGCACGTCTTTCCAAATGTAGGTACTATTGTTTCGTATCTATGGATTATGGATTTAAAAGGGCTCGTAGATAAAGAAGCATACCGGTCTAAAGTCAGCTCCTCCAGATGGTTGAGGTCGCAGGCGATGTACTCTAGCGCGTTGTCAGTGACGCGAGGACACCAGCTCAAGTCGAGACTGCGGAGTCGCGGCAAGTTCTCAGCTAGAAGCTCGACGCCCTCGTCTGTCACTTTGCTGCACCCGCTTAGCGACAGCACGGTCAGGTTGGGGAGCGAATGCACTGTGGATAAAAATAGTTACATTATTTTATAGTCGGCCCCATCATATGAATAGAATAGAATAGAATAAACGTTTATTCGTGAACACAGGTAAGACAAAATACACATAATAACAACAAGACAGAAAGGAATGAAGTGCCACGAAATGGCCTCATCTCAGCATGTTGCTGGTGACTTCCAGCGCTGATCTTCCGATGAGACCATCAAGTGAGAAAGATTCACGGAGGGTAACAGACAGAAGAAATACAAAACACATACAAGAACGTGGTCAAACAGTTAAGAAAGTGAAAACGTTACAAGAAAAATAACAACAGACTGTGATCGACACATAGAATAAAATAATAATTATAAACAGAAAAAAACCAAATTAATTAAAAAGAGTCGTACACCAGATCGCGCACGCCGCGTTTTAACGTTTGGTCGAACCATACTATGGGTGTACATTAAAGTGGCAATTGCTAGTTGCAACTAGCGCGAGCGGTGGTTACACTAACTAAAAGACAGGTTTGTCACAACAAGACAATAACAAACGTGATTTTGTGTGAAACCATAACTTAATTACTAAATATCAAATGTACGGGTTTACAGGATGGTGAACATTATTAAATAACATCAACGGCAAATAATCATGCTGCAGAAGGAACAAAAAACAAGTGGTAAAGATAAGAAATGAATGTTTAACTATAGGCAGCTCGTGTCAAGTCTCAAGTTTTCTTGGCTAAGTTGGTGGTTTAATAAATACTGCTTGAGCTTGGTTTTAAAACTATAAATACTTTGCAGGTTCCTCAAAGGCGGAGGCACATTATTCCAGCAACGCGATGCAGAATAGTGATAACTTCCTCGGAAAGCTGCAGAAGTATGGCGCGGCGTTAACAATTGAATCCCCCAGTTACGGCGTTCGCGAAGTTTGATGATAGAGAGTTTGCTGAAGAGATACGGGGGTGACTTATACTTCAGCACACCAAAGAGCAAGCAAGCCAAGTGAAATTTACGTCGGTGCTTCATTTTAAGGATGTGATGGCTGTTAAGAAAAGGAGTCACGTGTGCTCTCAACGGAATATCGAAACAGAAGCGGGCACAGGCATTTTGGACACGTTGTATGAGTCTCTTTGTTCTTGCAAGAAGTCTAGGTCCAAACACTACATCCATATAATTCAATTTTGATAATACAAGTGACTCAACTAGCTGACAGCGTAGGTTTTCACTTATGTATGGCCGAATTTTGTATAGGACCTTAAGTTTATAAAAACAACTTCTGATAGACTCAGCTACATGCTTTTCATATCGCAGTTCACAGTCCATGAGAAGTCCTAAATTACGGGCCTCATATACCCTCTCAACTAGAGTGTTTGACAACATAACATCTTGTGAAATAGTGATACCAGCCACTTGTTGCCGGCTGCCAAATACAAGGTATTTGGTTTTGCTCGGATTAAGCAGTAGACAGTTTTCTGTGGCCCAGGATGCAATAGAGGCTAGATCTTGGTTTAGTTTCACAATAGCACAGTCAATGTCTTCTGGCTTGCATGATATATACACTTGTATGTCGTCTGCATAGATATGGTATTTGCAATATGAGTAATACGGTTCAAACGGACGTAGAGTAAGATAATTCAAGTAGAAGGTGGATTAATTTCCGTATATCTTTGTGATTTAAATAGTTTAAAATCAATTATTTTGTTTAGTAAGCGTATACAGTTTTGAATTTACGACATCACAAAAGGTATAAACGAAGAAAATTTAATTAAAAAATCCCAAGGGAAGGGCAACTTTTATTAAGCATACCGAATATAAAAGTTAATGCATAATATTTAAGGCTCGGATAAACGCCGGTTATTTAAAAAATGGTCTTACTTTAGGAACTATTTATGAATCTTAAACTTTTGTTCATGGTTTACATTGGTATTAGTAATAAGTACGTCCAGAAGAACGGAATGAAATAAATTTAAGTATGTTTTCAAAATAACGGGTATTTTTCCGATCTCTGATAATATTAAACACTTAATTTTCTCTATTTCCCAGTTGTAACTCTTAAGCCTTACAAGATTTCATACTGCTAAGTCAATTTTGAGATAAACAACAGGCCCCGTAGCTGAATGGCATTTCTGCAGTCTGGCTCTGTCGCGCCAATACGCAACAGCGATAGAGATAGATAGCTACGAAAGACGCGCTACGATGTGGTATCGTGAGCGTTTGTGCATTCGTCTACGCACACAGGGGTCATAAATGTCATAATTTAGTATGGGATGGGATTGTATGGAGCCATTTTTATAAAATCGTTGAAAACCACAGAATTAATAGTTAAGCCAGAATGAGTAGTTAGGTCAAAAAGTGTGTCCACATGAGAGGGCATTGTTGGGGCTGGTGTCCCTCTCGCACTTACTGACTATGTCAACATTATTCAGTGACGTCATCAGTCATCACTGTCATACATTGGGGATACCAGTCAATTTTCAAAGTTACTATCAAATCTACTAATACCCAATTAAAGGTATTTTTTAATTATACAAATCTTTGATTTATTGGCATCAAAATAATTACATTATAATTATTTGCCAATTCTTTAAAATATATCAAACCCTAGTTTGAATATAACACTAAAATAATATAGATAAAAATACTACTACTATCGTAACCACAATATCACTGGCTACACGAGCGAGAGGGACACCAGCCCAAACAATACCCTCTCATGTGGACCGTTTTCGCTAGTCTGATACGATCACCTTTCTGTCTCAGTGATAAGGTTCAATTTAGTATGGCAAAAAATGTGATTGCGCTGTCCCCTGTAAAGGTCTTTGTTGAAAACAGGTCCACCACGAGTAACAGTCTTATAAATTTTATTCCTCAATCTATTGTATTGAGAATATCGAGATGACAAAATCGCATCGTACCACGATCAAGTATGAAAGCAACCAATCGTCGCTGATACTTGGTGATACTGATAAATGTTGTCTAAAGACACCAATAATAATATGTAATGATTTAAATCTATATGCAGCAATTAGTGCAAGAGTCGCTAAAACAACTAGACTATGTATGACTGCATCGTATATCAAACACGTCCAGACTGTATAAAGGTTTTTTGAAACGTTGTCATTTCAATAGGAATTGATCACACATGGATAACACATCCACGCTTTGACAGACTCTTTGTAAAGTGTTGACACTTTGTGCAAAATAAAACGACTTGTTTGTAGAGAAGTACTTATTTACCTACTTATACGACTGTAAATGTGAGGGTAAAAAATATTCGTATAAATGTAACATCACATTTTTCGATACTATATTATTCATTTCTAAAATAAAAGTAGCTAAAGGAGTTCGCTATCTAATATTAAATTACGCCCAACCAAATTGGATATGTACGCCAAATTTAACTTTGCAAACAAAATTGCCAAATTAGTTGTAACGCCAAAGGCATACAACGGCATCGGAAAATATTTTTCGCATTCTGCGTAGGCGGACTATATATCGATTCTCGTATCCTGCGGTAAAGAAGTGATGACGTCACGGAGCCCGAATTTACGACTTACGAGTGTCGTAAGGACTAAGGACCTCGATGAATGCTAACACACTTCAGGGCAACGATCTCTAGTTTCGCCTGTCGCGGTTATGAGGTCGCAAATGAATAATATTTACGATGTTTGCGACATCGAGTATTCACCCTGCGGTAAGCCGTCTGGGCGAAACCATAAAGGTTTCGCTTGAAAGCAACTTGTAAATGTTTAATATTGTACTAGAGTACATTTTGTATACGACCCTGGCTTTTGGATGTAAAAATAAGATTTTAAAATGTGTTAAATTCATTTGTGTTGCGAAGGTATAAGCTGAAAGTAACCATCAATAAACGTTGATAGATATTTAATTAGGTGCTTGATTCGGGTTAAATCGCGACAGTGTTTTAAAAGAAAATATTTAGCTACATCCAGAGTGGAACAAATTTTTAGATATATACGTATTCTACGGCGATTACACTTGAATGCATATTTAAAAAGAACCGGTCGCTGGTGCAGATAACAAAGAGACATTTCGAGCAGTTTAATTATTTGTTTTACGCACTACGCCAACTCTCGGTCAGTGTAACTATTATAGTTCTTATGACCTAGCAGTTAGGTTTAAGATGGGCCAAAGCGAGTTAGAATTCGTATGCCAAGCATTCAAAGTATTGTAGGCATGTGGGACCGGGCAGAATGCTAAGATCGGTCTCTTGACACGGAAACACGAATGTGTTTGGATGTAGAGCACTCAGTTGGACTAATTGGATGCTCTCTGTTATGCTGTTTGAACATGTTGTACCTATTTCTATTTTAGATTCAGGCTCCATCTATTTTTAGAAACCTTAAAGGCCTTGATGCAACGTGTGGATTCTTGAAATTAGATTGGGGTCTCAACAACGATCACATACATATTCTAAATAAGTAATTTAACATGAGTTTTGAACTTCTTTTCGTGGTGTTGAAAAAAATACAAAGTAACATTTATTCCAACTTTCAGAGGGACATTTCTATTTTTTAGACAGATAAGTGCGAGATGTTTAGTAAAGTAACGCACTAAACATCCAGTACGTAACGAACGCACACTAGGATAAAGCGAGGACCTCAGAGCAAAAAATAGGACGGTCAGAGACACGTTAACCCTTTGCCGCAAGAATAAATAAATATTTGTTGAAATTTAAACTTTAATAGTTCTTAAAAGAGTTCAATCCATAAATGGCTTGGTATGCAGTAAATGGTTTACATAGGTAGACGGTAAGGCGCCGTTATTAGTCAGCTCAAGTAGCGAGGCGCTAGGCGCTCTGCTAGACTGGTACAGTAAACTACACGACACACAGGGTCAGTTGCACCAAACCGTCTGTCACCGAAATTAGTGTAACAAATGTATATCGTCATATATATGTTGTTATATAGGTATACCTACATTGAAGCATCTGCTAATTGTGTTTGATGCAATTGGCCCTAGTACGCATAACCTCCCACCAACTATGCATCCTCCAGATGAAGGCTCTGTTTGACTGATACACTACACTACCTCCTATTACAAGTCCAACAATACTTACCAATATTGACGACGCCAGGATTGGTCAGCTCCCAGCAACTATGCAGCCTTAGCACGCTGAGTGAAGCGCTTTGTTTTGACTTGACTCTTATATTACACTACCTCGTACACTCTTACGTTACACTACCTCGTATAACACTTACCGATATTAACGACGCCATGATTGGTGAGCTCCCAGCAACTATGCAGCCTTAGCACGCTGAGCGAAGCGCTCTGTTTTGGTGAGAAGTAGCCGAGTGCCGCGTCCGTTACGTGGTACGCTTGAAGTGAGAACTCGTATAAAGACGGCAGGAGTTGTGCCACTGCTCCTACCTGTATTTAAAAAAATAATAATATGTCAGATGCCGAAACAATTTTGCTTTAGGCACAATTAAAATGAGAACGATAAAGAAATGATAACTACTTAGATATCAAGATATCTTAGGTATCAAGAATCTAAAGGCTTAGGACCATAATAGTTAGTATTTAATTCTCGATTGTATCCAATTAGTTCGATAGGTAATCCGTTGTTTAGAAAATACTTACGGCTTCGTCAGCAATGTTAATGCAGTCAGTAAGCGTGAGTGAGACAATCCGTGGAGTTAGACATGCCCATAAACCAGCTTCAGTTATTTCATTGCAACCAGTTAGTTCTAGTTCAAACAGTACCTAAAAAGTGAAGAGATCGGTTTAGTCAGATCACCTTACAAAGGACTTCATACTACAGCATTAAATAAATGTCTTTATTTCAGAATATAGCACACTCAATGAAGCCTATCTCGCGGGAAATAATTCATGTATAGGCGAATTTTGGTATAGTTGTAGGGAATGGTGTTCTAATCCACATACGGAACCTTGGCCTGCTATTCGACGAGCAGCTCCGCTTTGAACAACACGTCGTAGATGCTGTAAAAAACTGCTTCTATAGACTTAAAGTGCTCTATCAGGTCCGCAACTACCTAAGCGTAGACCTTAGAATCAGACTGTGTGACACATTAGTCCTATCGAAGCTAAATTACGTCGACACCGTTATGAACGGGTGTCTGCTGGCTCGATCCAAGGCTCTACTTCAACGTATCCAGAATGCCTGCGCGCGCTTTTGTTTCCCTATCCCCCCACGTACACACGTCACCCCCTACCTTAACAGCGGTAACATGTTAAAGATGGAGGCGCGACGCTTTTTGCATTTTGCCACTTTGCTATTCGGTGTGGTGCGCCATCAACAACCCCAGTACCTCTATAACAGACTAACATTCTCTACACGGCCAACGAGAGAAGCTATCCGGCTAGTTTGTCCGAGGCACGGCGGCTCAGCAGCATTTCGTGGCAGTTTTCGATACTCTGCCACGAGATGCTGGAATAATATCCCACCCCCTATCCGTAACTCTGATACTCTTGGCTCATTCAAGTCCAAATTAAAGACACACCTCCTAACTCTGCAGCTGTCGTGTCGTAATCTTAGTTAGTGTGAGCCGCGTGACTCTTACCGAATACATATTGCCATTGTCTTTTTGTTTTGTTTTGTCTTGTTTTGTTTTGTCTTATTTATTTTGTCTTATTTGTGTCTATATATCTATCACTTCCTCGCCCCTTCTCGTCCTCCTATCTCTATCTTGATACCGTATATTTATATTTTCCTATCTATTTCCTATCACGAGCCCCCACCTATCAAACTTAATATTGTATAAATAGAAATAAAACTATGCCTTTATGTGTTCTATTCTTGTTCTTGTATAGTGTGCCACTGATTCTTCTGATTAAGATTATCCATTATCTACCATTGTTTCAAGCTTATTGTATTTATTGCACTATCGCCCGACCCAGGGCTCCACGGAAGACCAGCGCTGTGGCACTATCGGTGCCAGAGCACATGCTGAGTGGTGTCCTCTTGCAACCACAAACCAAACCCCATATAACTGTACTGTTTAGTATGTAAGTGTCATTTATTATTATTTTTTCTTTTTGGTTGCAATAAATGCCTTTTCTTTCTTTCTTTCTTTCTTTCTTTACTCAAAGTACTGATGGGTAGTTGAGGAGCTAACGGGTGGAGGGGGGTGTAAAGGTCCCTTTTTTTAGTTTTTCGCGAATAACTCTTAAATTGTGGCACATATACATATACACAAAAAATGTTCTGAAACACAAGTAATCTTCATAAAATTCTCTACAAAAAAGTCTCATACAATTTTTATCTGGGACCAATCGTTCATGAGATATGAAAGGGAAAATATGGACAATAAAGGAATAAACTCATTTGTTTATGAACAATACGTTTATTCTTATAGAGACGCGGTAGCGTGTCAAGCCAGGTTCAAGTAACAAAGGTAGCAAGCAGCACCGTGTGTAATATTACACGAACCGTTTTGAGCCACATTTGACCACCTTCTAACTCAAAAACTATTTCACATAAACGTGTTATAATGCAACGTAAAAAGAAACCAACGCGCGTAGTAAAAGTATGAGCTATAAGCGCTCCTCAATGAGCCCGGTACTAGCAGCCCGCCTTAGTGCGTTTTCACATTATCCGATCCGAAATCGGATGTCGGAAGGATTTCAAAGGAAAAACTCCAAGACGGCGGGCTTAAATGTACGGGATATCGGTCCTACTTCCAAAATCGGATCGGATAATGTGAAAACTCACTTACCCCGCGCGCGCGCAGCCGAAGCCCTTTATAAGCCACCGCGCGGCCGGCGCTCGCTCATCCCAGTCATCCTCATTGTCCTCAAAACGTCGGCGTAAGACCGCCCCACAAGGATGGGGCGCGACCATATACAGCCCTCACAGCGCCCAGCGCGGAAGGGGCTGCTCACACCCCAGCAGGGGTGTTGAACGACATCACAGCAGCGCTCGCTCAGTTTGTCTCGCGCAGCGATCCGATCACATTGTAGCTGACTTGACGAGCGACCGCCCGGTATTGCTTTGATGGGATAAATAAAATTCCTAACTATCTTCCGTCTCTACTTCGATGGGAGCTCCGTTAGTGCATGCTCCCGAGCATACACCACAGACACTGGAGCAGGCAATTCCTGCTATTCAGCAGCCGCATCGCACCCCACACCCAGTCTTGCATCGGCAAAATATTGTTTTGAGAAAGGAGTCAGGTGCCACTGGGTCGTTGGTTGTCACTGGCTTTAATATGCCATCGTCTCTTCTAGTTAATCCCCATTCAGTAGATGGTAAATAAATTGTTACGTTAAATACAAAATATTTGTACGCCTTTCCTAAAATAAGTTTAGCACGTGCATTCAATATTCAAGCAGGCGTACATTTAAGTGAAGAATACAATGACGGCTTCAACAGGAAAATAACGTAACTACCTAACAATTGTTTTAAGTTTTAAGCAAACGCGGATCGGACCGCGCGATCTCGCCAACTATTACATAAACCCCAGAGGTTTACAATAGTGGCACTTTTGTAAATGTAATTTAAGTAAACCTTACAGTAAATAAATAAATTAAAAAAAAAGCCCGCCGTCTTGGATTTTTTCCTTTGAAATCCTTCCGACATCCGATATCGGATCGGATAATGTGAAAACGCACTAAGGCGGGCTGCTAGTACCGGGCTCATTGAGGAGCGCTTATAGCTCATACTTTTACTACGCGCGTTGGTTTCTTTTTACGTTGCATTATAACACGTTTATGTGAAATAGTTTTTGAGTTAGAAGGTGGTCAAATGTGGCTCAAAACGGTTCGTGTAATATTACACACGGTGCTGCTTGCTACCTTTGTTACTTGAACCTGGCTTGACACGCTACCGCGTCTCTATAAGAATAAACGTATTGTTCATAAACAAATGAGTTTATTCCTTTATTGTCCATCTTTTCCCTTCCATATCTCATGAACGATTGGTCCCAGATAAAAAGTGTATAAGACTTTTTTGTAGAGAATTTTATGAAGATTACTTGTGTTTCAGAACATTGTATGCTATGTGCCACAATTTAAGAGTTATTCGCGAAAAACTAAAAAAAGGGACCTTTACACCCCCCTCCACCCGTTAGCTCCTCCCCTATCCATCAGTACTTTGAGTATGTGGATCACAGACCAACCCCTATAGACATCCATTACAAGACGACTCGCGGTCGCCAGCCTTCCTAGTATTTGCACTGATATAAGCGCGGGCGCTCGCCGTGCCCGATCAGTAGCGACCAAGTAACAGACCCGAAAGCAGCGCGTTTTTCGCAGTAAAAAAATTGAAAAAGGGTATTTTGATGTCTTAAAGATGTCCACCTGTAGTGTGAAATGGTGTGGAAAGGTAACAAGAAGCTCAAATTTAAAAACAGACGTCATTACATTCCACATAAAAGCCATATTTATAATTTATTCAGAGCCGGCATAGGTCAACTTACATTGGCCACTTACGCGTCAGTAGAGGGACAGTCCCTTTCATCTGGCGCGACTGCCCGCCGTCCTTGAAACGGCCAATCACAGCGCGCTTAACACATTCCCCGCCCGCTCCTCACACCCCTGGCACTGGTGACTCGTATCACGAACAAAATATACAAGACTGCTACTCTATAGGAGGTTCTCTGTGATGTGGATTAGAACACCATTCCCTACAACTATGCCAAAATTCGCCTATACACGAATTATTTCCGCCGACGGACAGTTAAAAGTCTTCGTTAGGCGTGATAATATTGAATTTTGTATCTTTATGGAAGATTTGTTACAATGTTAGTAAACTGACCTGTAGGTGATCCAAGATAGCTTCGAGCCCTCTATCTGTTATCGTGCATCCTTTCAGGCTAATAGCGTGGACGTGGTGAGCCGACAAGGGAAATTGCCTTATAAATTCATTAATATCATCATCACTAGCCGAAACTAACACAACCCCGCGGATTCCTCTTCTAACTAAGGAGTTATAGAACCTCTGCATGCAGAAGCCGGTCGCCGAGCGGAGCTCGCGGCAGTCGAGCACCGCCACCAGGCCGGTCCACCACCGCGGGGACGAGTACAGCACGTCGCGCCACTTGGTGCAGACCTGGGCCAACGTCCGTCGCTCGTTCGAGTTGAAATATAGGAAGAACTTTTCGAGGAAGCGTTCCTCCTGGACGTACTGGGTCCAGACGAGCGGGCGCGGCGACGGGCGCCGGCGGCGGGCACGCGCGGCGCGGCGGCGGCGGGGCCGCACAGCGCGTTGGCCACGCGCTCCACCACGCCCGGCGAGCGCCGCCGTCCGCGCAGCCCCAGCCCCGTGATGCGGCGCGACAGCTCGGCCGACGCGCGCTCCACCACGCCCTGCGCCGACACCGACGACATCTTCACCTTCACGCGCCGGATCGTGTCCGCGCCGCGCCCCGCCGCGCCCCCGCCGCCCGCGCCCGCGCCCGCCCCCCCGCCGTGCTCGCAACCCGCCACCGCGATACTGCACAAAAGGAAAGAGGGATTCACTCACAAAGTGTCACATGCGCGTTGCCAACACATTAGAAACTTGTACACTGCTTTTTGCTGTCTTGAAAAAAAAACCTGAAAAAAAGCAGTGTTTTAGGGTTCCGTACCTCAAAAAGGAAAAACGGAACCCTTATAGGATCACTCGTGCGTGTGTCTGTAACAGCCAATATTTTTCTGGAATATGTTTGTTTTCTAAAGTACCTACGAAATATTAAAATTTGCAAGGCAGTTCATACTTTTATGCCTACGGTTTTTTTAAACTTTATGTTAACTATTAAACTTTAATTTCTGGATTTATAAAACTAACATTTAACGAAATCTGTAGTTGGTAGTTATCGCCATTTACTTTTCGCTATACCAGTGCCGGCCCGTGCACTCTATCAGGGTAAAGCAAGTTTGAGTTTCGGCGCCCTTGGATGTACTACGCTAGAAAAAAAAATCTCAGAAAAAAAAAAAGAGCGCAGCGAGACGAGAGCGAAAATGTTTCCCCTTTTATACGTCCCTAGGGCTGATAGTAGTTATTACTTACATAACATCATCATCCTCCTTGCGTTATCCCGGTATTTCCCGCGGCTCATGGGAGCCTGGGGCCGCTCGTGACTACTAATCCCAAGATTTTTCGTAGGCATTAGTTTTACGAAAGCGACTGCCATCTTACCTTCCAACCCAAAGGGTAACTAGGCTTTATTGGAATTAGTCCGGTTTCCTCACGATGTTTTCCTTCACCGAAAAGCGAGTGGCAAATATCAAATGACATTTCGCACTAAGCTCTGAAAAACTCATTAGTACGAGCCGGGGTTCGAACCCGCGACCTCCGGATTGGAAGTTACCGCTCTCTCTTACCGCTAGGCTGTACATAACATAGCAAACAAAATGGAGTAGGTACCTATAGTCTATCAGAGCAGAGTCAGGAAAGCAGGATTGAAATGAAAAGGAGATTTCGAGCGTAGTGAGCGCGAAATATTGACTAAGTAACAAATAGTTATTTGTTATACAAGGGGGCAAAGTTGTATTTTAACGCCGAGTGTGGAATTGAAAAACGAGCAAGTGAAAGGATTCTATAGTTGAACCACGAGCGAAGCGAGTGGTTCGAGAATAGAATCCTGAACTTGCGAGTTTTTAACACACGAGAAGTAAAATACATTTGCACCCGAGTGTAACACAACACTTTTCCCCTCACTACAGCGAGGAAACTACAACGCAAAAAATGCGTTTATCACTGCTTCCAGTAGTTCCACAGGTGGTAAATCATCTTTATTACTAGATTCACCTACTTTTATCAATTTTAAAGCAGTTATTTTGACTTTATTCAAGGTCAAATTACTTTACCCACTAGTGGATAAAATGCGTTTTTACCCGCTGGTATTAAAGGACAAAACTCGTGTTTCCGAGCTAGTGAGGGGAAAAATATATTATCTATGTAGAAATAGTAAATGCGAGCGAAGCGAGCGCGAAATTTTTCCTCTGTTGTCAGACTTTATGAGGAACTCCGTTTTCGATTGTCGGATAGATACTTAGAATTTGGACAGCAATATAACTTTATCTTTGTCGATTTCACGTTGCCCTAGCAAAAGCACCTACCTTATAAATGTTGTACATGGTCACATTGTGGTGCAACTTTCCAGTTAATCTGAATCACAATAACTGAATTTATTCCCGACCTCCCTCGCCTTTTGGAATGTAAAAAAAATCATGATTTTTCCGCATTAACGATTTTCGGCCGGATAAATTAACACTTTCATTGCTAAGAACTCCACCGTGGAGTTCTCTTAAACTATGTCCACAGTCCACATGCGACACGACTCCCGAGAGGAGTTCGTACTATATAATTATAGATGACTAAACGCCGTGCTATCCGACTCCTCTAGCGAGTTCTTACGAAACTTACGATATTTCAGGGCTGTCACTTTACCTGAAGAGACCTTAAGTGTTTTATTATGATTCTAAGTAGTTTTTTTTACAAAGGACTTTCGACCTTACATGTATGGGAGTTGGGACCTAGCAAACTTACCTACAGGATACCACCAAAGCTAAATTTCTTTGTTTCATTCTCGTTATTTTATTTGCTTTGTCTAGGTACATGTGATCTTTATGCCAATAATTATTAATTATAACAACATTTTTGAACCCGGCTATTGAAAGCGAAGACTACAAATGGTTTACAAAGAATATTTATTAGGTACTAAAACATCTGAACAAACAAACCGACCGCCAGAGGTCGGCAGGGGAGACCTAACTGAATGTACGTACAGGGTCGCGTTTTATAAAGTTATAATTTGCAATTTCGCTGTTTCCTTCTCTATCTAACACATTGGATAGAAAGAGACACAAACAGTGACATTGTAAATTGTAACTTTATGAAACGGATGGATGTTTATACGTATTATATACATCGCCGCCTGGTATCCATAACAGATTTTATTTTTTATGTTCACTTTGCAAACTAAATGCATGCATGGCGAATTTTGTCCTTTGTGACAGCCCTAGACTCCCTAGAGGAGTCGCTAGCATACGGCATAGAAATAAATTAACTCCACAGCGGAGTACTCAGCGTGCGGCATTGTTTATTCATTGAGTTTGTTGAGTGTGTGCGATTGGACTCCACAGGGGAGTCTTATATATATGTTTGTATTTACGCCAGCATTCAGCGAAGGACTTTGATTTTGGCCTAGCAATGAAAGTGTTAAGGTCAGCTAGAGCATGAAGATATCCCTAATTAGCAATCACTGGGATGGAGGTCAGGTACTATACTTAAAAAGTCTTAAGAGACAATTCTAAGATGACTAAAAATCACTACCAGGAACCCGTCTTTGCTGTCATGGATGTGGCCAACCCAAGAAATAATATTATTTTTTCAATACTTTTCGATTTTTTTTCTTGGTGCTAAATTTTTCCCTGACCTCCAATCATTTCCCTGACTTTCCATGACCACTATGAGCTTCCCTGACTTTCCAGAAAGTGGACACCCTGTTGTATCTTTATATGAATAAACTGACTAGGTGGCTTTATAGCAATCAACAAAGTGGGATGTTTTCCCATGCACACTCACATAAGTAGATATAATATTTTTAAGACCTTAGTGTGAGATATAAATGTATGACACAAATTATATGTTACAAAACTTTCAAGTCAAAGTAAGTTTCATAATACTAGACAGATTTGTGTTAGTTTTATAAATACAGTTAATAATTGTTTATTAATGAATAGGCAATATTGGTATAATGATACCTTGTTATTATATTAGAAATGTACTTACTTCAATAAAATTGTAACACAACAAAACTAATATTCAATAAAAGATAATTAAATGATGATTTACATCAATAAAAACTTATGAAAATTGAAATATGTGTTAAATATAAAATAAAGTATATTTGCAAAAATATGGAAATGTAGTATTAAGGATTTTAATTTTAATTTTTCTAGTGATTTATTTACATGGGTGGACTTTAATTACCAAAATGAATTATGTATTAATAAAATATATTGCTAGTATTTTACTAAACCTATGTAATATCACATAGAGCCATCGAGTGAATCAGGTGATATTCACATTTTAATAATATAAAGTGGCTCTCAATAAAAACGAAATAAACAAAAAAATCGATGCAAATTCATACAGACCTATATTTGATTTAGTAGACATAAAAACACCATTATCACTTTTATGTTAGCATATTTGGTCTGTTCTAATTTATCACTATGCACCATTAGCGAATGTTATTCAGTATTTTGCATTTGCAAAATGAAAATAATAAGAAGCTCAAATTAGTTTCGCTCAGCACCTTGGAAGAAAAATTAATCGACTAAATAAGAAAGTTAATGTTGACAGTCAAAGTTATGAAGTTTCAAGTATTCTTAAATTATTCGGCTATTCTTGACGTTTCCTACGCGTTTTCTTGTCTATGTCTATGTATATAGTGGTAGAGATTGTTTAAGCTCGCTGTTAAAACACTGCTGTGTTTTGTTTAAGGTGGCACAAAAAAGTAACTGTCAACCATTATTTTGTCATTGGTCGCACCGGGTTCGCATTCAAAGAGTATAATAATAGTATTTCGCATTGGTTCGCAATTTCGCATGTGGTGTTTCTGTTTTGTTTTGATTTTGCTTTGCTAAAAATTTTCCTGTGCACGCTCGAAAATTAAAGCAATGAAACAAGGCCACGATTTATTTCAGTCCGTGTCGGTAGGTATTTTATTGACGTCTTTAGTTTGTTGTTTATGTATTATCTGTATTTCAAAAGTTTATTGCTTACCTTTGCAGATTTCACTTGAGATTTATTTTAATTTCTAAATCCACTCAGTGGTCATCATGTGGGGTGTAACTCTGCTACTATCCGGTGTACCTCAATATGTAAGTTCCTCAATATATTTATTATTAACCAAATGACTTTATAATATAATAAATAACAAGCACACACTCAACTAAGTATAATAAACATGTTTTCAATGGCAATTTAACCATGACTTTTAGGTAACACTTACAGACCTAAGTTACAACTTAGATCGTTTATTCAACACGGACGAGATAGGGACATTCAAGATACGCGACCTGCCGAATCACCCTCAAACCAACAGGCGCCAAATTGCATTGGACTTCAGATCTAGCTTTGATGCCATGGTCGCGCAAGGGAAATTAGAGGGCTACGAATATACGATGGAAGACGGCCGGCCGTACACACTGCGTGCCAAGATCAATAAAACCGAAGAATACATGAGCAAGAATTCTCTGAGTCCACAACACAATCATAGCTGGTATGGAGCAGACTGGCACGCTTCGGCAATGATACCTAATTTGGATGGAGAAATGTACCATAGAGCTAGTGCTAGACTTGATGTAAGAACAGTTTGTTTTCTCTTTGTAGGATTTTAATTAAAAATATTTGTATGCTATGCCATATACACTTTTGCTTTTTAACCAACTTCATAAAAAGGAGGAGGTTCTCAATTTGACTGAATGGTTTTTTTTATTTTATTGTTTATTAATGAAATACAGTAAAATTAGAATCTTGGATAGGATCAGGGTTTGTTATATGGTTATATGCCACATGTTCAAATAATAAAATAAATTCATTTATTCCATATCAAAATACTTTTTTCGCAGGCCCAACTTGAGTTGCTTAAAAAGCAGCAACTAGTTTTAGAGAAAGAGAAAGAAATACTAAGGGAGAAGAGGAGACTGAAGCAGGAGTATGGTAGTATGGTTAGTTCTTTCTGTCAGTATGATGTCCCTTCCTGGTCGTGGATGGAGCAACCTTATCTATGTATTGAGGTAAATAGTCAATTACAAATCATTTGGACAAGGTTCAGGGCTGCAACATCTGCTTGGAAATTGGCATTTCAACTTTACAGCTTGTTTTTTACTGACTTAAACATTTTTTACCGTATTGTAATTTTAAAATATTTGTTGATATTCCAGCATCGATATGATGAAAGTGAAGCATCATCGTCCAAGCGCTCGCGTTCCGGATCGCGAGAACGGCGCTCCGGCTCTTGGCACAGAAGGTCGATATCACGAGAGAGAGCTTGGCTTGGTTCAAGACGCAGATCTTAAGATTTTATTTTCTTATTGTGCTAAAGTAGATTTTGACATTTTTGTTCTCTTGTAATTTTGAGAGAAATTGTATTCATTTTTTCAGATCTAAAGACTGTGAATTTATTTTACCGCAAATTGAATGGCATGATGAAGAGCACCAAAAAAAGTCACATTCTAAAGATACATCGAAATCTAATGAACACCAGACCAGAGACCACCAATCTACTTTAAGAGAGTGTGGAGATGGAGACCCTGTCTCTCGAAAAGAGTCTAGACAGAGGTCGTCAAGAGAGCGCGAGAAACAGAGATCCCATGACCAAAGATCTAGATCCAGAGAGTGGGGTCACAGAGACAGCTCGAAAGGACAAACGAGATGTTATGAAGACTGTTATAGAAACAAAAGATCTTCAGGAGAGGGAAACTACAGAGACTTACGATCTACGTCAAAAGAACGGAGGACATCGAGAGACAGGCGGTCACGATCGAAGGAGTGGTCGTCAAGGTTAGAAGAACGAGGTTATACATATGGGGGTTCAAGAGAAAGAGGTTATAGAAACCAAAGGTCTACATCGAGGGAACGGAATTATAGATTGCAAAGGTTAGCTCGTTATTTTTTATTTTCTTTAGCAAATTTTCTATAAGTAGTTCACTCATAAGTGGGAAGTAAATTCAAATGCAGCTCATAATAGTTTATCATCGTAATTTATAGGAAACGTTCGTACTGAAACGGAAGACTGACTGAAATTTTGTTTTCACACGTTTGTACGTCATTTTAAAAGTTTTGGCTGCTGTTGTGACACTTGTGACAAACATGCAACTTAAAATCGCCCATATCAACGGTTTACCCTTGAATCGCCGACAGACACTTGTTCGAATATTATTTCAAAGACAACGTTTCAAATATTTTCATTTCATCGACAGTTCATATCGTAGAATAATCGATACAAGTAAAATCAAACCGCAGACTTTTATTTCGTAGATAAGTTATTCCGAGTATACTGTATATCGTGGTATTTCGTTTCGTGTTTTTTCATTTCATTTTGTTTTACATTAAATACAATTCATTACGCATAATATTATTTCAATTATGATTTTTTCTAAAATTTGTAAACTGTTTGTTGGTCACAGTTCTAACCTAACCTAAACCTACTTTAAAAAACCGGCCAAGAGCGTGTCGGGCCACGCTCAGTGTAGGGTTCCGTAGTTTTCCGTATTTTTCTCAAAAACTACTAAACCTATCAAGTTCAAAACAATTTTCCTAGAAAGTCTTTATAAAGTTGTACTTTTGTGATTTTTTTCATATTTTTAAACATATGGTTCAAAAGTTAGAGGGGGGGGACGCACTTTTTTTTCCTTTAGGAGCGATTATTTCCGAAAATATTAATATTATCAAAAAACGATCTTAGTAAACCCTTATTCATTTTGAAATACCTATCCAACGATGTATCACACGTTGGGGTTAGAATGAAAAAAATATCAGCCCCCACTTTACATGTAGGGGGGGAGGGGGTACCCTAATAAAACATTTTTTCCATTTTTTATTTTTGCACTTTGTTGGCGTGATTGATATACATATTGGTACCAAATTTCAGTTTTCTAGTGCTTACGGTTACTGAGATTATCCGCGGACGGACGGACGGACGGACGGACAGACAGACATGGCGAAACTATAAGGGTTCCTAGTTGACTACGGAACCCTAAAAAGGTTCGTTGTTGACGTTGTTGTGTAGGGTCGCAGTTCTAACCTAACCTAAACCTACTCTGTAAGCAGTTTGTTTCTGTGTGATCACAGTTCTAACCTAACCTAAACCTACTCTTTAAACTTTTTGTTTTTGTGTGTGGTCACAGTTCTAACCTAACCTAAACCTAATTTAAAAGCCATTATTTGTAGTGTAGGTCGCAGTTCTAACCTAACCTAAACCTACTCGGTAAGCCGTTTGTTTTTGTGTGATCACAGTACTAACCTAACCTATCTGTAAGCTGGTCGTTTTTGTGTGTGGTCACAGTTCTAACCTAACCAAACCTACTTTAAAAGCCGTTCATCGTTTTGTAGCATCGCAGTTCTAACCTAACCTAAACCTACTCTAATCTACTCTAATCTTTGAGTAATTATGTTACGAAGTAATAATTACTCAATGACTCTAATATAGAATTTAAGCCAATGGTCATAGTTTAATTATGGACGTATGTGATCTGCCATGATAAAATAGACAATTTGAAGTTTCCTAGAATAGAAACATCTATAAATGTGTAGTACGACAAATGAGAAAGTTTTGTAATAATACGTCGAATAAATGAATTGCGATGTTTTGTAGTTCTGCTATTTGAAGTATTTTGAAACGAATCAGCGATGAAGAAATATTAGTTGAATAGTATTTTATAATAACTAAGAAAATTTCAAATAAATAGTAGTTGAAACAAAATTACTCGAACTAAACTTTCGATGATTTGTTAAGCTAGGAACACACTACGCGGACGTCCGTCGTGAATCGACCGCGGACGGGAATCTGGACAATGGAAATACATATAACCGTGCAAACTATCGGTCGACGGACGCGGACGTGGCCTTGAGCGCACGGACGTCCGATCGAAATCTGGCTCTCTGGATGTTTTGTTCCGTGCACACTGATAGGTCGCGGTCGCGGTCGTTTTACGACGGACGTCCGCGTAGTATGTTCCTAGCTTTATCGATGAAATGATATTCGATGAAAAGTTTGTCGACGAAACAAGGGTACTTACACCCATAATCACCCATATGAACAGCCAATGGTTGAGTGTCTTTTGTCAATATGTCACATGTAAATTCTTTATTAAAGGTCTAGATCTAAAGAGGTAATGAGATGGTCCAGAGAAAAACGGTCACGTTCAACTGAAAGAAGGTCTCGTTCAAGAGAGCACATACTGAGTTCCCACGAACGGAGACGGTTACGTTCAATAGACCGCATGATGAGTTCTCACGAAGGAAGACGGTCACGTTCTAGAGACCGCATGATCAGTTCTCACGAAAGAAGACGGTCGCGTTCAAAAGACCGCATGATGAGTTCTCACGAAGGAAGACGGTCACGGTCAAGAGAACGCATGAAGAGTTTCCATGAACGACCGATGTACCGTCGATCGAGATCACCACGGCCAATGTCAAGTTCTTGCGAAAGAAGACCAAAACTTCCAGCTATAATGCCAGGCAGCCCCAAACGTCTAAGATCACCAGTCGAAAGGTAAAAAGATATTTTCTAGCATCAGGCACTAATCATTAGGTAATTATTCATAGTGATTATAATTTAGAGAATCTTGAAACTTTACTATCACATTGTTGATGGTTTATTTACACAGACATTTATTTCAAGGAGAGAATAATCAATTCAATAGAGTATAGTCATGAACATGTATTTATTTTTTCAGGGTAACAGTTTCATATGAAGATGATTATATACCAATGGATAAAAATCAAACTCAAAATCAGGGTAAAAAAGAATTTATAAAAGTAGAAAGTGAGAATGATAAAACTGTTCCTAAACCAGTGACATTTGCAGACAACAAAGAAACATGTAACATAATGGAAGATAAAAGTAAAAAACAGAAAACCGAAGAAGAAAAAATGATAGCTAAATTCAATAGTAAAGTCAAAAAGGCTGACATCTTAGACGCTAGAGTTAAAGAATTTAGCAAAGATGTTATGGTCCTACTTATCATATTACTTGAAGAATTGATGAACAAAGATAAGTTTAGATTATCACCCTCTAACAAAGTACTATTGATAAAAAAGTTAGAAACGATAGTGGAAGAAAGAGTGGAACCGCTAGCAAGATCGAAAAAGAGCACAGATGTAGAAGTGCTAAGGTATTATAAGAAGTTATATCCGAGAGAAGTTGATCTAGTGTTGATCAAACAAATGCTGGCTAAGATTCCTAAGTTAAAAATGCTGGAACCTCAATCGACTGCCACTGTAATCAGGAAAGTGGAAGACGAGGAACAGGAACAACAGCAAGTATGTACCTAAAGTACAGTGTTACAGTTTCTAAATTTCATATGAACGCAGGGTTAGAATACCATTCATATTGTATAGTGAAGAGACCTTAAAAAGGCGGGAAACTGTCTTATTTTGTCATTTAAGGCATCGTGATTTCGGATTGCTGCACGCTCGCCAAGGATCACAGATATCATTGTTATTACAATTTTAGGTCATTTTTAAGTACTTAAAAAAATCTCCCCCCACGGTACCTTAATAATTTATTTATTTATTTCATTTATTTGTTGTAGTCATGTACAATAAAATTAGGATGTTACATAATAAGGTACAAGTAAGGCCATGGTCGGGCCCAATCAACTACAGGGACAGAGGTCGCCCAAAAGAACGGTGGGCTGACGATATAGAAAGAACAGCAGGACGTGATTGGAAAACAATAGCAGGAGACCGAAAAGCCTGGCAATTATTGGAGGAGGCCTATACCCAGAATGGGACCTTAGCTTAAATAAAAACTTATATACCTAAAATAACTACATGTAAAAAATGCAATTTTCTGTAAGTTAAGGAAATAAAGGCTTATTATTATTATATTATTATAAGGCCATGACACCCTGGAAGGGCATGCAACAGAAACTTAAAACTAGACTAAAAGCTAAACTTTAGGTATTTTTATACATATAATAACAATTAATTTAATGATTTAACTTTTAATTAATTGAATAAATAATTTTAGTATTTAATGATTTAATTTGATTACATTCAATAAATGCAATTCATTTAATATTCTAATATTATTTGAAAGATTATGGTATGCTATCCAAACTATTGTCATTAAGGAAATCCTTAACCGAGTAATAGCATTTATCAATTAGTAATTTTTTAAATTTGCTTTTAAATAATTCATTTCTAGGTTCTAATTTGATTGTATTAGGAATTTTATTAAATATCAAAATGCATTTATATTGGGGACTATTTTTACACATTTCTAAATTAGTTTTTGGTAAAAGGAGTTTATTCCTGTATTGCGGTCTAGTATTTTCCTTATCTCGTTTTAATACGAATAAATCTGAATTTTCCCGGGCAAAAAGCGCAGCCTGTAATATATAAATGCAGGGTAGGGTTAACAGCCTGTATTGGATAAAGTATGGGCGGCAACTGTTCGGGATCCGGATATTAGCTAGGATACGAACACATTTCTTTTGCATCACGAACAGCTGATCGGCCTCGGTGCTGTCCCCCAAAGCTCCACGGCGTAGCGGAGCCACGCGAACGCATATGAGTAATAGGCTGATAACGCACATTTAAAATTTGTATTTCTTTTTAATACACTAAGTGCATATAGAAAACTAGACATTTTTGTTTTAATTTTTTGGATATGTCCTTTCGAATTAATTCCGGAGTCTATTGTTATGCCTAAAAGGTTGAATTCTGTGACTTCCTCTATATTACACGAATTGCTTTCTAAATTTAACTCAATAGGTTTTTTTTGTGTTTAAATTGTATAATTTTGGTTTTATTCAAATTAATTTCTAAATTGTGGTCACTGAGCCAGTTTTTTACCGTGAAAAAAATATTTTTAAGCTGATTATTACATTCTAAACTATTATTGCATTTAAACAAAAGAGAAACATCATCGGCAAACAACGCAGCTCGTGTTCGTGTCTATGTTTTTTGGCAGGTCGTTTATATACGCCAAGAAAAGGAGACATCCACAAACGCTTCCCTGGGGGATAGAACAGGTTATATTTCGCATGTTTGACGTAACTGTTTTAATAGCTTCGGATTTTTCGTCATAAAATTCTATTTGTACGCATTGCATACGGTTTTGAAGGTATGATTTAAACCAGTTATGAGCGAGACCGCGTATTCCCATGCCATACAGTTTATAAAGTAATATTTCGTGGGATACTTTATCGTACGCTTTCGTCATATCCAACAGAAGCCCTACACTATATGATTTATTGTTTATATGCTCAAAAATGTTTTGCATATATTTATAAACCGCTAGTGACGTTGAATGATATTTTCTGAATCCAAATTGGTTTTTATCTAATATGTTAAATTTTATTATTCATTTTTATTATTCTTCATTTTTCGAAAATCTTTGAAATGGTCGGTAAGAGGGAGGGATTTCAATTAAGAATGATGGTAAATTAGATATTCAAGAAAGCTTCTAATATCTCCACATTAAGGGCCAGTTGGATCAACCACATTTGATAGATACATCATCGTCACGCAGCAAACGTCTATGGAACTTCGCATACAATAAAATTTAATGAACTCTTTAACGGTGACAGAGGTTTTGATGCAACCGGCCCTAAGTATATCAATTTTATATGTTTGGTTTCTGCTTTCAGGGCTATAGAAATGAACTCACGCTTCACGATATGAAAGTACCTTCTAAAAGTGACGAAAATTCACCTACCATAAAACAAGAAATAATTGATTTAGATAGTGGAACATCTTTGCCGACGCTTAAAAAAGAAAAGGTTGAAGATCAACCTATAATAATAGATATTGACAGTGCCGAAAAACCGGTGCCAAGGCTTCCTCAGTTTGTTGTTGTTCTAAAAACCCTTGTTAAACAAATGAACAAAGTGGGGCTTAAGCAACTTTTGCAAAACAATAATCTCACAATTGAAACTTTTAAATTTGCCCTGCGGCGAATTTTGAGACACATGTTGAAGGGACAAGGTGAGTTTCATCAACCCGCTTTATGCAATGTTCTGCCGCCAGAGTGTATCATTTTTAGAAACAGTAAACACACAAAAAACTACATATTATCCCAGTTTATGACATTGTTGTATCAAGGCGGTTGATTTACAGAGGGCCTACCGCGAATCACGTTTGACATGTGGGTTACCTGACACACTTACGTACGAATTTACAAGTGCGACAAAGGGTTAACACGTCTAACATGGTTCGCGGTAGGTATATTTGCAAGTGGCGCCCTCTGTGCAAGTTTTGCGTAATTTCCCCTGTTAACATTAACTTCACTTTACATTAACTAGTTAACCGGAGAGCAGATGCTCTATAGCCGAAAATGTCCTTCTTTACAGGATACCTACCCAGATCGGAGATCATTTCTAAATTCCGTCAAGAACACCCGTTAGAAAACGATACCGAGCTTGTTACAAATATCATCAAAGATATCAATAATGGAAAATATCCCGGATGTATGAACGTAGTGAACCTTATTGAATACGAAAAAGGTAAGATTTGTCGCTAATTACTGTAGGTAATACATGTTTCATTTTATAGGAATTATTAAAAAAAATGTTTTCTTATACATATATTTAGTCATTGATTGTTATTAAAAAACTAGTTTAACCAGTGTAGTGTTTAAATTTTGAGCAATAATGTTCCAATCTGTCACGTGATTTTTGTGACGTGGCATTGTAAATAAACAAAACGGGCGCGATATCGTGAAAGTTAAATCTTACTACCAGCTGAGATACGATTGTGCATGTCAGATAGCAGTCGCTTTCGTAAAAAATAATGCTTGCACTAGGACACTAGTTCACAATTTGGTCAATTCGTAAAAACAGATTTATCAGTACAATAATTGTTTAATTTTAGATAATGATTCTCCAGATGAGGTAGTACTCGTAGAAAAACCGCCTGATGTTGTTACTGTGCCTGATAGTGACGGTAAGTCAAAATTATTATTAACTTTTAACACTAATGTTATTAAATGTGTTTGTATTGTTATCGTTATTAATTTAAGAAAATTTAAATATAATATAATTAAATTAAGAAATTTTCTTTATTCATAATATATAAGTAAAAGTATCTACGTTTATATGTTATTATTTTCAGACGAAGACGATAAGAACAATGTAACTAAACTTGAACGCCGCCCCAGTCCTAACGTACGAACGTTAGATCCAACTGAGCCAAGCCAAATTATAATTCCTGCAAAACCTGGCCAAGACACCACGGGTCAACAAGAAAAGTCAGTTCAAGATATGCCTAAACTAAGTTGTCCAGAAAACCTTAATCCAAACGTATGGACGATAGATTTGACAGAACTTGACCAAGTCACAACTGTTGCAAAACCTGACCAAGCTGTCATCTGCCCAGTCAAAAGTGAAGACAAACCGGCTCAAGATATGTCCAGTGCAGTAATTACTCGGCCAGATAAAGCACCTCCCTGCCATGCTGAACCCATGAAAGACGCAACCAATCTTGCTTGTGCTAAGACTGGCCCTGTAAAAACGAATCCAACCAAGCAACTATTCCGGAAGGTAAACTGCTAACGAGTCTTTTTTCAAGGTATTTTTACCGTAGGAGCGAGAGGGACACTATAGAGTACCTATAGATTTCATAAGAGTGGCGACTTTAAAACAAAGACCTATAGACTTTTCGTTTGTTGCGACATCTATCGTCAAATAGCAGTACTAATGATATTGTTGTCTTTTAGATGTCGACTATGAAATAAAAGGTTTTAGTACGAAAACTGATGCGTGTTGAAAGTAATCTAGAGGTATTCTTACTTGTTTTACAATGGCCATACAAAATATACGAAAAGAGTCATGGCACCTAGACGCAACCGCTGACATATTCTGATAAAGAATTGTAGCGCCAACGGAGTTGTCGTAAATCGTATGGTAGAATCACATTCACATTATAATCTAGGAAATCGTACAAGGGAGATAAAAACTACGTAGGTACACGAATATTAGACGAACTATTACTGTAGTTGTATCCCATTTTCAATGTTCAAATATACTTCTTACTTTAAAAATTGCCCCGGATTTCAAAATACATTTTGATTAGGCTACTTTATTTTTTTCTTACCCAATCCCCTAAACATAAATCAACAATAATCAATATCTCATTATTTCCAGGAAAAGAAAAAGACAGTGACCGCCGTGGACGCAGAATTGCTCAACATTGAAAGTAAATATATAATTGATTATATATTATTTATGGAAAGCAAGATATTGTGCAAAATTCTAACTCGTTACGACATTAAAGACAAAAGAGCTGATTTTTTTCGTAGTGCTGAAATAAGAATTAGATCGAGAGTAAAAACGATCTTGCTTGAACACCCTTATATAAATCGTAGAACGGCCATGAATGTTTATAGACGTAGTAGTCCGTTGCTTCTGGAAAGTTATGTATGAAAATGTTGGCATAATTAATGGAAGATTTTTTTTGATTGGGATATCTACATTACAGGCCGAAGTTATTTTTCATGAACCCTCCCCATCCCTCCCCCCTCTGCGTCACCCCTCTTCCCCCCCTTAAATAGCCGAAAATGCGGTTTTTCGCGATTTCTGACAAAACCGTTGTAGATACAGAAAAAGCGCGTAGGAGAAAAGTAATCCTTGATAAATTTACTACAAATCGTTCATTGACACTTTGGTTCTAGCACTTATAGGTTTCGCGTGATCCATCACGAAAGTTGGTCCTTTACTGCAATTTTCTTTAGTGAATGTTAAGTTTTCTCCCAAATTGCTTACGAAATCTGTTTGATATTACTAAAATATTATAAACTGAAAATGAATTTCAGGGGGAAAAATCACTACCATGGGTGGGACTTGAACTCACGGCTACTGGATTGATACTCCAGGGCTCTACCAACAGCTACCAAAAGCTCATCCCCAGTCATAGATACACTATATAGATCAATGGTACTCCTAGCGACTACTACCGTGAAAATATTACGTCTTAAATAGTTACTGGAATTCCAAGACATATTGGAAATTCCACCCATGGTAGTGATTTTTCCCCCTTAATTTTATTTTAGTCATGAGTTACAATATTTTAGTTATATCAAACAAATTTCGACGATTTCGTATGCATTTTGGGCGAAAACTTAACATTCACTAAAGAAGATTGCAGCAAAGGACCAACTTTCGTGACGGATCACGCGTAAACTATAAGTGCTAGAACCAAAGTGTTAATGAATGATTTGTAGTAAATTTATTAAGGATTACTTCGTTCCTACGCGCTTTTTCTGTATCTTCAACAATTTTGTCAGAAATCGAGAAAAACCGCATTTTCGGCACTTTAAGGGAGGGTAGAGGGGTGACGCAGAGGAGGGAGGAGTGGGGAGGCTTGATGAAAAATAACTTCGGTCTATAACGTACATATTTCAATTTAAAAAAACCTTCCATTAATTATGCCGTAATTTTAGCTAATTTCCCCCTGCTATAGCTTCTCAATACAGAGTTACGATGTATTCATTCATGATGTCTGTGCTGCATTGGGTTTTAGCATTAGCTTGAAAAATTGTGCTTTAAAATAGGGGATCAGACTGGAAGATCGACATCGTTACTTTCTAAAGAGATCCGTCAATTAGGAATGAAAAGCGATACATTTAATACGGAAATGTCCTAATAAGTGAACTACTATAAGACGTGTTCCTGACAACCTGGCTTAGATACCTGTGTTCTATTCTAAGTACCTAAACAAGGTGTTCACCTTATACTTCATCATTTTCACTAGTGACTATAAATTCTAGACAGTGTTGATTTTACGTAATAAAGATTACATGTGTTTACAGTCCGATCCCTTATTTTGACTTCGGCATGCTTCCTGCATATGGGTGAATCAACTTATGCAAACATGCATTTTTCTGGTGTTAACAAGCCCTTTCCTTAATTTGCCACATACAAACATGGACTACATGTACATATATGCTTGCATAATTTTGCATAAAACCAGCGTGACTCAGGGGACCGTAACCATGGCAAGAAAAAGTTGATCCCCCCATATAATTTATTTCCTTCACACCTTTCCTTATTTTTCAATATGCCAAACAATACAATTTACATGCGTACCATCACCAGTCTGGGATCTTATTTTAATTCGCTTTATTTCGCATTACAACCTTTCCACGCGCTTCACAGTTCCATGATCAAGAGCGGGTCCTGGGCATGACTCCCTGTGACCTAAGTTTTCACCTCGGTTAGATTTCACCGCGATTTCATGCGACCCCACAACTGAACTAAAAAGCTGGATCCGCCCTTGTCTAAGGTCGCCGAAAACCTGTATTCTGTATAAACTATATTTTTAAAGTTCTAATTGTGCTGTTCTCAAGCAAATACCAAATTGTCGCTTATGCATAAGGACGCTTTCACACAATCAACAGATCATTGGAAAAACATACAAGCAAATTTCGTCCTTATGGTAAGAGGCCTTTTACTTGAGAACGTCAGCTATAGTCACATAAGTCACGAATAATTAATAGGGAATATTACGCAAAACTGAGTATAGGGTGCGACACTTTCGCATAAGTAGGGTTTTCCATATAGTATTAATATGTGTAAACGAGGACTATCGTCCTTGGTGTAAGTTATTTTATTCTTTAGCGAACGAGCCTTATTTATGCACGCTGACGGCAGACTATTGAAGTAATACTCCCTATTCTTCATTTGTAGTTCTTGCTTGTACACTAGCTGCTGTATTTAGTTTAAATGTAACATTAGATAAGAATAGCGAAAGTCCAAGAATGATAAACAGTGATGCTGATGACAATTTTAGGTCAACAAACTGGACATCTTCCTGAGCCAAGTGACAACACAAATAATCTCACCACATCAAACTCTACAGATACTCATAAAAACAGTCAAAAAATTGAAAAAATGTCTAACGATGACACTAAAGATGTCAATAACAAAACAGAAAACAGCAAGCCATTAATAAAGGATGCAGTACAAGACAACCTCAATACACAAGAAAATAAAGATGAAAATGACAACAATAATCCTAAAGTTACTGCGATTACGATTGTCACATCTTTAAATGATCTGCTTGCCAAATCTACAAATACCAATAATTCAGAAGCACCAGTTCAGGATATTAAAGAAGAATTGGAATACGAGGAAGATAGACTAGATGAATCAGATAGTGGCCCTGTAGTAACATCCATCACTATAAATACTTCAGATGCCGAGTTATTCTCAATAGGCCAAGATGGTCAAAAACAAGTTAATGAAATTAAGAATGAAGAAGAAGACGCTGAAGAAAATTTACTTAACGAGATTGAAAGAGATATTAATAATGATAAGTTTAGCCTAGCAATAAACAAAGACTATGATACTTTGCATAGTATACAACCGGGTCCTCCAAAACAAAACGATAGTGAGATCAATTCAGCATTTACAAATGATAAAACAGATGATGATGATGATGAAACTATAGAGTCTATTGGCAGATTTGTGGCATCTATGTATTAAAATGAGGTAAATAACTTAGCTTTAGTCTTTTGATTGTATATTAATATTCATTCCATATTTGGAATTTGTGATTTTGCCCTAATATAGTATCCGAATCTCTATCAAAACTATATAGTTTTACGAAACCTTACTTTCAATGATTTCTAACTACAACATTTTTATAAAGATTAAAAATCAATAAATATCATTGCTAAAGTGTATACATATACAGGGTGGGCCAGTGATAAATTCACTTTTGTCTCGACCTCCTTTGTCAAAATTACAAAACATTGGCATATAATAATGGTGTCATTTAAAAGAAAAAAAAGTAAATTTTTATTCAAAATGGTGTCTTACACGGGAGAACAGAGAGCGTTTTGCATTCATTGCAGTTTTGCATTCAAGCTTTTTATGAAAACAATCGATCTTATGTGTCTGTTCGTCGGCGTTTTCGACTTGAGTTCGGATTCGGGGTGATATTGCTTGGCCTCCCAGGAGCCCTGACTTAACTCCAGCTGACTTTTTTTTATGGGGTTACTTGAAAAGTAAAGTGTACTCAAATAATCCGGCAACCACAGCAGAATTAAAGGAGAACATTCGCCAAGAAATCCAAGCAATATCTCCGCAACTACTGACGAAAGTCTTTCAAAATTTACAAGCAAGGCTGGAAGAGTGCCGCAACCGCCACGGACGACATCTTGATGATTTAATTTTTAAAACGTAAAATTTATTTATTTGACATACTTTCTAAATATATTGGGTTGGCACAAAAGTAATGAGACACTTGGTTTACGTTTTATATTTTTTATTTATCTTTTTTCTTATGCTAGGTTTTTTACAATATGAGTATAAAAGTAAAATAAAAAAAACACTTATAAAACAATATAAAAACATATAAACATATTATAAAAAACCTAACCTAGGGTGCCGCCAGCAGCGGGGCAGGGCCCAAGCTGCCGGTGGTTAGGGCTGCAGAGAGAGGAACCGTCGAACTATCCGCGCTGTGTCCAGGATCACCGCCTTCTGCATCTGGCCCTTGATCCAGCCACCTAGCGAGAGTCTCTTAAGATGTTGGTCGAGACTCTTCGCTATGAGACCGTTCGCTGAAACGACTATCGGAACAATGATCGTTGATTCAACATCCCACATGGCGGTTATCTCGTGAGCCAAGTCTAGGTACTTACTGGACTTGTCCTTCTCGGCTTTCACGAGATTCTCATCATGGGGGATGGTGATGTCAACGAGCACTGCCCGGCGTTGCAGTCGATCTATTATCACAATGTCAGGCTTATTGGCTACAATAGTCCTGTCAGTGATAATAGATCGATCCCAATAGAGCGTGGCACGACCATTTTCGAGAACTGGCGCAGGTAAGTACTTGTAGTACGGTACTTCGCGGTCCACAAGGCCGTATTGAAGAGCAAGTTGCTGGTGAATGATCCTGGCTACGAGATTATGTCTGTGCAAGTACTCGCCGTTAGCTAGATGAGAACAACCGGAAATGATATGCCTGAGTGACTCTCCGGGACGGCGGCATGCCCGACAAATGTCGACCGTACCGTCCTTCAGGATATATTTCCGGTAGTTGTTCGTCATCATTACTTCGTCCGCAATTGCACAGGCAAAACCCTCGGTTTCTCCGAAGAGGTCCCCGAATCGTAACCAGTTCACCGATGCGAGCAGATCTACATCGGGTCCCGTGAGGGCCTTGTAGAACCGCCCGTGTAGCTGCTTGCTCTCCCATACCGCCTTGCGGTCCGCAGTACTTAGTACCACAGGTTTGCGCCAGTTCTGTTTCGCCAAGGAGAGCGGCGTGAGGTTTACGTCCACTGCCACCACATCACGATGCATCCCACACTCGTTGTTAAGGAAGTAATTCCTGAGATTGTACACCTCACGGTTGTGAAGATCTTTGGCGTTTAGGAAGCCTCGACCTCCGCACTTCCGTGGGATGTACAATCTCATAACAGACGAGCGCGGGTGTAACATACGGTGTGTGGTAAGCAGTGAGCGGACCCTCCGATCCAGGGCGTCCAGTTCAGTCTGGGTCCACCTTAGTATGCCAAAGGAGTATGTGAGTAGAGGCATTACCCAGGCGTTAAAGGCGCGCACTTTGTTGCCTCCTGACAAAAGACTGTTAAGGACTTTTGTGAGCCGACTGAAAAAGCGCTCCTTCACCGACCGTCTAATGCCAACATCCTCAATACCCATACCTCATTATTATTACAATACAAAAAGCTTAGTCGATGATGTAATCACCATTAGCATCTATGACTTCTTGCCAACGATCCGGCAAAGTTTGGATGCCTTTCGCCCAGAACTCTAATGGCTGTGCCTCGAAAAAGTTGTTCAACTCCACCTGTACATCATGGAAATCATTGAATTGTTTACCCCGCAAATGTCGTTTCAGGGCTCTAAACAAATGAAAGTCTGATGGTGCGAGGTCTGGATAATAAGGTGGGTGGGGTATCGTCTCCCAGCCCAAGTTCTGCAGCTGTTGGCGAACGGTAGATGCGACATGAGGTCGAGCGTTATCATGTAGTAAAATTACAGTGGCTCGTCTTCGTCGTTTTTCTTGATAGCAGAAGATAGTTCGGTGAGATGTGTTGAATATTTGTTAGCGTTTACAGTTTCATTGTGTAATAGTTCATGAAACAGCATGCCTTGCGAGTCCCAGAAACAACAAAGCAAAACTTTTAAGCGGTTCTTTTGACTCAGCTTCGGTTGAGTTGGTGGCGTTTCTTCTCGAGGCAGCCAAAAAGCACGACGTGTATCGTTCTCATAATAAATCCATGATTCATCTCCCGTAACCAGATCAGTCAAAAACTCTTTACGTCGGGGTCGCAGCAAAAGTGATTGACAGATGGCGACACGGACTGCACGACTTGCGTCGGTAAGGATGTGCGGTACCCATCGAGCCAAAACTTTTCGATACCCAAACTCATGCAGATGGTATTCCACAGCGTGGTGACTGCAGTTAAGTGCTTCCGCTAATTCACGAGTAGTAGCATCAGGATTCGACTATAGTTCGCGGCGTAAATCGTCATCGTTGAATGCAGGTGGTCGCCCTGAGCGTGACTGACTTTCAAGGCTCCTGTCTCCTGATTTAAAACGGTCAAACCATCTGGACACCGTGGCATGGCTTGTACTTCCAGCGCCCAATGCAGTGTTGATATTCTCAGCCGCAGCCCGCGCACTGTGGCCTAACAAGTACTCGTATAAGTAAAGTGTTCGAACTTGTCGCTCGTCCATTTTATTTCAATCTAACTAAACCAATCACGAGGGCGGCTTTATATACCCTCACATTAGAAGTACCTAGAATGTTCTACAACATACTAGAATATTATCGAAAACAATTAACTTAAGAAAGGAAATGTATAGAGTTTTGTAGAGTGTGTCATTACTTTTGTGCCAACCCAATACTTTTTATTTCAAAACCACAAAAAAATCCAATTATTTCAATTTTCAAAAATGCATTTATCATCGGCCCACCCTGTATTTAGCGCATTTGTAAACTATACACAATGACAAGCAAGAGAGCTAATAACTTTTGTTATCTTATATGTACCGTATGTGCATGACGTTAAACGTTAAACATCTCTTCAAAATATCATTATGAAACATTTTTACAAGTAAATATTTTCATAATACGTTCAAATGTTACTACATTCCCAAAGTAGTATTTTACCTTTTTCTGGCGATGTGCTGACGTGCCATATTTGTTGTTACTAAAGTAGTAACGACGTAGTTTAGTTTATGTAAAAATAACTTAAATTGCATGTTTTTGTCTTTAAGCTATAGTTATACTGTCTATATAGAGTATGTAGTTATAACAGAAACATATCTGCCTGGACTGTGTTGTATGATTAAAAGCCAAGCGATCATACATTATAGTATTAATATACTCTACGCTATTACTTAGTCAATAGTCATGAGACCCTGGTGGGTAGTCTCCTACTAAACAGGGAAACTTTCCAGATCAAAAACCGCGATAGTAGATATTTGTGTTACAATTCCTTTTTTTTACTCTGAAAGAATGTCACCTTTTATCTTTCGTCGCGACATCTATTATCAAATAGCTGTATTGAAAAATCGCTACTTGTTTCTAGATGTCGTTTACGACACTATGAAAATAGCGTGCTGGTAACAATAAATAAACATGTAATGAGGAGGCACACTCAATGACAGATCGCGCCACCCTATATATTAGTCCATTGCACTTGCATTGTACAGATAAATAATTTCATACGTGAGAGCGAGAAGATGATATGTTTTTTCTCTCTCTCACACATATGAATGACAGTGACATGCCTAGACACTTGCACAGGCGCCGCCTGGCGAAATAAAATGTCAGTGTGCCTCCTCATTGCATATAAAAAGTGAGAAATAATATAGTACATTACGATACAAGTGCGTAAAAAAGGAAGTTCGAAACGAGTGGCGATAAATTAAAACACGACCGAAGGGAGTGTTTTAAATCGACACGAGTTTCGATACGCACTTGTATCGTAATGTACTATTATTTTACTGTACACAAAATAAAACGCACATATACATGCGCAATAGGTACACACATACTTGTAACCAAATGTGATGTTAAATGAAAAAAATATGTCTACATTGTCACTTGTCAGTGCTTGTTAAGATGCTAAATGCACTAAAGAAGACTGTTGTGCTAATATTTACACTCATAACTTTACTAGTCATGTAAGTAGGCATAGCATAGGTAAATAGGTATATGTAAGTAGATAGATAAACAGGGCTCGAACCTGTTACTAGATCATCGTGTGTGCAAAATGACGTCATACGTACGAAATGTTCGAGCGGGTAGACAAATAAAGATTGATGTGTAATTGTATAATGTACCTACCAGTGATAGTAGCTCAATGTGTCAAAAACGTTCCATAAACACAGTTTCCTATGGAATATATTAACCAAATAATTTACAGTAAATACAGATACTATTACAAATACAATACAATACAAAAGTGTGTGTGTCTGTTTGTTTGTCCGTCTTTTACGGCAAAACGGAGCGACGAATTGGCGTGATTTTATAAGTGGAGATAGTTGAAAGGATGGAGAGTGACATAGGCTACTTTTTACAGCGCGAGCGAAGCCGCGGGCAAAAGCTAGTGCTTTATAAAGGCATAAAGAAATAGAGGGCTCGATCAGTCTGTAATAAGGATTTGAAAACAAAATTATTGTCCATAAATTATATGATTATTATTATTAAAGCGAGACATTATGTTGATCATCTAACTCAATAATTTATAAGAAAAAAAAAACCGCCTTCCTTTGGGGTTCTGGTGATAAATACTTTCAAATGTTGGATTATGTTATCAATTCGTCTGTATATTTTTTAATGTTTGTTATTCGATATCTCCGTCATTTCTAAACCAATTTTGAAATCTGGATGATTCTGAAGTACTTACAGATGAGAATGATTATCAGACTGGAACTCTAACCAGGGGCGGCTCACTCTTCATCAGCAGTTCCACTGCACCAAATGTCACTGTTCTGGACGTAAGTGCATGCTGTTCTTATAAAAATACCAAAGTCACTATAAGTGTGCCGTTCAGATTTGAGGAGTTCCGTTCTGACCATCATCAGCAGTTCCACTGCACCAAATGTCACTGTTCTGGACGTAAGTGCATGCTGCTCTTATAAAAATACCAAAGTCTCTATAAGTGTGCCGTTCAGATTTGAGGAGTTCCATTCTGACCATCATCAGGAGTTCCACTGCACCAAATGTCACTGTTCCGTACGTAAATGCATGCTGTTCCTTTAAAAACACAAAAATCACCATATGTATGCCTTTCAGATTTGAGAAGTTCCCTCGATTTCTCCAGGATCCCATCATCAGAACTGGGTTCTGAGAAAAATGGGACCAATCTGTATGCATATACATTCAATAAAAAAAAAATATTTCAAAATCGGTCCAGTAACGACGGAGATATCGAGGAACATCCCGTTGGTCCCATTTTTCTTAGAACCCAGTTCTGATGATGGGATCCTGGAGAAATCGAGGGAACTCCTCAAATCTGAAAGGCATATATATGGTGATTTTTGTGTTTTTAAAGGAACAGCATGCATTTAGGTACGGAACAGTGACATTTGGTGCAGTGGAACTGCTGATGATGGCCAGAACGGAACTCTTCAAATCTGAACGGCACGCTTATAGTGACTTTGGTATTTTTATACGAACAGCATGCACTTTCGTCCAGAACAGTGACATTTGGTGCAGTGGAATTTCTGATGATGGTCAGAACCGAACTCCTCAAATCTGAACGGCACGCTTATAGTGACTTTGGTATTTTTATAAGAACAGCATGCACTTTCGTCCAGAACAGTGACATTTGGTGCAGTGGAACTGCTGATGATGGCCAGAACCAAACTCCTCAAATCTGAACGGCACGCTTATAGTGACTTTGGTATTTTTGTAAGAAAAGCATGCATTTAAGTTCAGAACAGTGACATTTATTTAGTTATGTTTGTTAAGCATATTGAGTTTTGAAGTCAAAGTTTGTCAAGCTTCGATTTCTTATAATATAATCGGATTCATGAGGAATTGAGGAAACTCCTCAAACCTTAACGTTATACGTATATTCATTTGTGTTGCCATCTAATAATTAAATCATTAAAAGCAGTTTTAAAAAATACTTACACATTTCTACATAATCCAACATTCGCAAGTAGCTTTCACCAGAACCCGAAAGGCGACGGTTTTTTTTCTTAAAAATTATTTTTGTAATCAAATCACTACCACATGTATAAATTATATAAGTACTGATGAAAGGTTGGATTTTTATTCCAGTGGTTACCACTAATTCGGTTTGGTTAAGTGGTTAAGTTGAGATGGACTTTGTAGTAGTTTCCACTCGTAAAAACTTGATGGTATTAAGGGGAGTAGCCCAAAGATTTACATTGGGCTTTACGAGGTCACTAAAACTATAGCCTGTATCTTTAGGTATTTTTTATATAAATGTGAACAAAATCTACCTTCAAAGGGTTCCTTTAAACCAGTTGAGGGTAAATGAAAAGATTACACGACGAAATAAGGCGGTTAAAAACGGGTTGCTCAGTGACAGATTGCTTGGTTTTGCAGTTGGTTGTATTGTAACTACCAACTACGAAAAATACCAATTATTTGTATACGTTTTTTTAAATACCTAAAACATACCTATCCTGTCAGTAAAAACACAGCCAATTCTGGGATATTCTTGGAGGCTTTTTCATTTTAAATTGCCTTTTTTTAACAAGGTCGCTAAATATTGATGTGAGTAGGTAAATTATTGTTTAAACATTGTTAAATGTGATACTTGCTGTTAATAAAACTATACGTAATTACGTATGTATTTTAAAACGTTTTTATTTTTAATAAATAGTTACCTACATCACACCTCGGACACTGGCGATCAAATATATGAAAGAGGCGCGTTCCTAAGCACACAGTCTATGCTCGTGTAGGTGAACGCGTGCTATGCTTGTATGAGTGAAATATGACAGGTCGACCGTTCGCGTTTTTGACATGCGGTAACTGTAAGGTAACCGAGAGGGCGGCACTTTCACCGGGGAGCGGGAGTGGCCATACTGTACGATAGTACTCTTTATTATACTGTGCCTACAGCTTGGCAAAAAGAGTAGAAATTAAAAAGTGGCGACAATATTGTCCCGTTTTCTCACACATATTGAATTTCAAGGGTCGACAAGTTTTTAACCGGCATTATTTAGTATGAAAATAAAATACTGGTTTTACCGAAATTTAACACAAAAATCACTACTACAAATATACATACCTCGTAGATTGGACGAGTTCTCTCGATTATCACATGATCAGATCCGGGTTTAACAAAAAACTAATGATTGCCCCAGCGGTTCTCCAGCCGAAACAAAAGTGGGCATTTGGGCAACTAAGTCACACAAAATCATCATCTCCTTTCCCGCCGCATCAGACAAAGGTGACTCTATCAATATTATTGTCCGGATAATGGAACACGAAGCAGGTACTTTTAATTTATGTTATGAATAAAGTTTTGTTTGCTAGTGCCATCATATATTCACAACATAATTAAAGGTGGTTTTCCACCGGCAGGGCGTGAATGGGCAGAGCGGGGAGGGAATCGAAATTTTTATGGCAAATTTTCAATTCTCGCCCAGCGCATCTTCGGTGGAAATAGTAAAGATTGACTGGGATGTGCGGGATTTTCATTGAGATATTTATTCGTGTAAAAACCGGCCAAGTGCGAGTTCTACTCGCGTTGTAAGGGTTCCGTACACTACAAGAAGGGCTTAAGCGCCTCCTTTTTAGTAGGAACTTAAGTCATTTTTGCGAATAATCAATATTGAACGAAACGAAACAGAAATAAGTTTATGTGTAATATTCAAACGCGCTCAAACAATTTCAAGAGATTTGATAACTCCTTGCAGCGGCAGTGAGTGAAATTCGTTAGTAAAAATAGATTTTCCTGTAATCTATAGATTGAAAACTATCTCGTGTATTTTTTTGAAAATTTTACGCATAGTAGTTTCGGAGATAAGGGCGGGTGGGGGTTGGGGAATGGTCATTTTTTTGTCTATTTTCTTAAATTAGTTGAAAATCACCTTACTAAAAATTATTAAAAAAATATTTTTGAAATACTTACCTCTTTCATTTGATATGTAACACAATATAGTTCTAGAAACATTGATTTTTAATGTTCACTTTTACCCCTCAAAAGTGACCCCTATAATTAAATATTCTTAATTTAAATTACATATCCGTCTTTGGGTCACAGGTTTACATATGCGTGCCAAATTTCAAGTTAATCGGTTCAGTAGTTTCGGAGAAAATTGGCTGTGACGACGGACAGACAGACACACGAGTGATCCTATAAGCATACGTCTGACTATAGGGGGCAGTTTGAGCGCAAGGTAAGGGTTACAAAAAAATCTTAACTTACACGAGTATTATAATGTACCTAGTATTTGTAACATAGTTAATTCAATTATATGATGTACCTAGTATTTGTAACATAGTTAATTAAATTAGTTACCCGTTATCATTTAATATTCATCTTCAATGTGTAAATACTCTTTGAAATGATGAAACGAAATGAAAATTTGGAAAAAATATTAATAATATATTCCCATAATACACCTTCAAATCCTTCAAATGCACCATGAATGTAAATTAAATCAAATATAACACAGACTATTCAGTCTTATTTTTATTTAAAATTTAAAGTAAAAAAAACACCTAACTACTTAACGTACAACCTTAGAGCCGTGTTTATAAAACTTGACAAACCCAGTTAAGGTGGTTCGCTTTCCACACAAAAACAATATAACTAAATAAAAATTAATTACACAATATAACTAAATAAAAATATGCGCGTCTATCTACTTTAGGATTTTCATAAATTATTGTTTTTTGTATGGAAAGCGTACCACCTTAACTCCTTTGTGTTTTGTTCCTTTCTCACAGCTGCAATTGTCTGAGTGACCGATAAAGCCAAACGAACTTTTTCGCCATTTTGACTTATATTTGTCCAAGTACGTTTATAAATAACGCAGTTAGTTGCTATGATATTTGGAATTTCACATTATAAATAGTAGGTACCAAATACTAAGTACAACTCGAAAGTGAATTGATTGATTTGCGAACCTTACCTATCATTCTGACATGTCACGAAAATGCCCGCTGGAGTCCGACGTATGCCTATAAGGGTTCCGTTTTTCCTTTTTGAGGTACGGAACCCTAAAAATGAACTGTATTGCTTCCAATTTAAAGTATAAATTAACACTGATGGTAGTTTTCCACCGGCAGGGCGAGACGAAAAGTGGCTTAGCGTGGAGAGGAGTGGATTGACGTGGATGTGCGGGACGTGAATTGAAATATTTGTTCGTGTAAGAATTAACCGTATTGCTTCCTATTTAGAGTATAAATTAACTCGAAGGTGGTATTCTACCAGCAGGGCGCGACGAGACATGGCGAGGCGCGGATTGAAGAGGATGTGCGAGACTTGAATTGAGATATTTGTTATGGCCGCTGTACACATGTGGCCAACGGTTCCACCAACCCTTGGTGGCCAAGATAAGAGCCGCTGTTTACACATTGGCGAACCAATCACTTGGCATTGGCTCTTCATGAAAGATGGACGTGGGATGAAAAAGGCTAGGAAATTCTAGGTCATTTAACGTTGTCAGCAAAATTTAATTAAAAAATATTAACCCCGTGGTAAAATTAAATTATTTGAAATATTAACAATTTTTTAGCACGTTTATCTTTTTTAGGCAATACATTAAACATTTGCAAGGTTATTTTATTTCCTAAAATCAAAACTATTATTGGCATAGATAAACTTATTATTTTCGTAAATATTTCACTACTGTCCTCTCTGACGGCTGAAGACAAACTGAATGAAGCGCCAAGATCCTTTGATGTGTGGACAAAAAACCGACACCAATTGGTTGGCCGGCCAGCGCAAGCGCCAACTGCCAACTTACGGCCAAGTAGCCCTCTACACGCTTGGCCAAGGGGGTTTGTGGAACCGTTGGCCATATAGATCAAGCAAACGTATCTACTTAGCGTGTCAAATGAACTCAGTGAAATCCACTGAGTTGTCCGTCTTTAATCGCAGCTTGCAGCTTTCGGGCGTCAATTTTTGTAAGTTGAAGTCAAACAAAACATAAAAAATGCCTCGTTACGTGATATTCAATTGCAACAACACAAAAATTATGAACAATCAAGAGCCTGAGACATATTTAAAATTACAGGCAAGAAACAACTTCAGTACAAAATTTGACACGCTCGGCCCCTATACAAATATATGAACTTGTTTCTTCTATGTAAATAAAGTTCTGTGGTTGGCCATATGTGTACAGCGGCCATTAGTGTAAAAATTTACCGTATTGCTTTCGACATACGGCATCGTATGAAACCTACAATCTACGGCAGGCACGCGCAAGCTCGCGATGGCTATTAATGCCAAGTTTTAGTGGAAAAGGGTCCGGGCGACTTCAATTCCCTGTCCGCTCTCTACCCATTCACGCCATGCCGGTGGAAAACCACCTTTATTCTCACTTTTAAAGCCATTGACCTTTATTCTCACTTTTAAAGCCATTTTAAGTACTTGTGATACAAGATATTGTAAAGTACCAACTCTTGCTATACCCTTTTCAGGGTCCATATAATATGTACCTATTGTAAAATTATATGGTATGCAAATATAGTATAGTCCTCCACATCGATTTCGATGACGGCGACCTGAGCAATTATATTTCCTCGCTTCATTGTTCGATATAATTATTAAGTTTACATTATTGTAGTTTATTTAATCTACTGGCAACATATTGCACGCTTATTTTAGAGATTTATAAAAAATAAGTATTTCAATTGCCTCTAAACCTTCCCCCCCCCCCCCCACCCGCAGGTCGGTGTCAACCGGCGGTGGCATCCTCATTATTTTTTCGTGCACGGCAACAGACGCACGCGTCCACTGCACTATCTTTTGATACTAAGTTTATCTTGGTCGTTGGCAATGCCAAAGCGTAAAACGCACTAACCAAGAAAAACAGTGGACTAGTATTTTTATCATCATCTACGGATGATCACACAACGCGTACTTTTAACAAGACGCGAGCCTGGGGGTTGACCGTGAGTCAACACGAAGGCATAACTCATGTAAGACATGGTGATTCTATTACGAACACATGTTGATATGAACATTAGTTACTGAATGTTATCCGCGAGATAACACTAAGTAAGATGCGCATTCGCGCATATGGGTGAAATCTACACTGAGAGAAATTTGCATTGTGAATTTAACAAGTTCGACTTGTTGCGGTTTATCCGTTTGAATCGGCCAAACGTATGTTTAAAACAACATGTGTCAGGTTGTTTTTATAAAATCGACTTGTTGATGCAAATATATTGCCGATTCAAATGACAAGTAGCTTGTTGTTTGAACCATCTAAGAGCACGTAGGTGCTATTTTAACCAAAAAATTTGTTGAACGAACATGAAACTGGTTGTATTTTCTCTCAGTGTACCCACAATTTTGGTACTATTTTTATTTTAGTTTTTATAAAACTAAATTATGGCTTGGTTTTTGTTCTGTTCAGAAAGCATCGTAGCTTTCTCGAACAAGAAGTCACGGAGACCGAAATGGTACATTCCGGACAACCAACTCGATTACCAGGACTCGAATTCTCCATACATCGAGAATGTTCCGGAGATCTTACCTGAAGACGCAACACCCTGCGGGTACGGCGCCAGGCTCAACTCCTGAAATTTCAGCTCTAAAAGTACCTGATTTGGACCCAGACCTGGTTACCGTGTTTAGGTGAGGCTATATACCGACCATACACCCATATTTGGGGAAAAATTCACGGTAACTTAGCCTCCCTTTGGTTATCATTAGTCCGCAAAAGTTTACCAAAGATTTGAAGGATAAGATATTAAAAGAATACCTTATCTCCGAAAATTTTACGCTTTTTTAAGCATTTAGATGCTTCATGCAGAAATTTCTGCGGCCATTACAGCCATGCTGTTTGTGGCAGCTGCCAGTTGGGTGTAGGCATTACAGCCATAAACCGAGCTACTACTATTCTATTGACGTCTGATGATATATAAGATCACTGCTACCAAGCTGTTAAGCGACAGTTGTCGCATCTTATCAGACTTGCATTATTGCAAAACCCAAGCACGTACAAGGCTTGTCACACCCAGGTTATAAAAACCCTTCTTGACCATAATTCAAGATGCGGGCGATTTACTCTATGGAAGTAAACTCCCGGAAAAAATAAAAGCCTCAAAAGTAATTGAGAAACAATGGCTACAGATAAAAAAGTCTGTATATTCGGGAAAGAGCAACACGGCTCCATCAACTTCGACAACAACGTCGGCGCGCAAGACAAGCAAGACTCGGTCACAATTTTGGCAGTATAATTGACCGGTCGTGTTGTACGTATACACGTAGGAGCATCGTAGGAGGTCTTAGGTCTTTCCTTGCGTAATTGGCGTTGTAAGTCTTACGTCGCGAGGCGGTTTTCCTCAAACGACTTAACGGATTCAAAGATGGTAGATCGCCAAGATGACCGGTTAGCAGCGAGTTCCTCCCAACGTGTAGGATCAATAGCACACGCATTCAGGTGACGCTTCAGCACGTCCTTATAACGAAGATGCTGACCGCCGTGCTTCCGCTCACCTTCTGCTAATTCTGAGTAGAATATAGCTTTAGGTAAGCGGCGATCATCCATTCGGAGGACATGCCCACACCACCTGAGTTGACGCTGCATCAGTAGCGCTTCCATTCCAAATATCCCGGAACGACGTAGAACCTCAGTATTCGGAATCCGGAACTATTGAACTACTAAGTATGTATGCGTCAAAGCTATGTTCAAGCTTATATTTTTCAAATTGGCGCGATTTGCTATTGGCAAATGGTTGCGTTTTAATTTGGACGCGTTTCATTGTCTATGTTTAAAAAAATTTAAGTTTGTTTAAGCTCATCCTTAAAACGCCATTTTAAAGGGAAGTAATCTAGTTGTCTGTCTTAGGGCCCGCGCACACGGGCAACTATTGCCGGCGACTTTTTTGTCGCGACCATGGCTTAGGGCCCCCACAGACGTGAGACAAAACTGTTTTGTCTCCGTCGCTCGGTCTATGGGCTAGTATGAAGGTGCGCACTGCGCACACGAGGCGACGCAACTTTTCATACAAATACGAAAGTCGCCGAGCAACTGTTGCCTCCGTGTGCGCGGGGCCTAAACTGTCAATGTCATTTTAGAAACGGTTGTGTACCCGCCGCCGTCCGTACGTTCAGTTGCATCGTATAACCTAAACCTTTGATTTATCTTTTAAACTACATTGAATTATAAAATTACCTCTTGGGTTTTCGTGTTTACTTGAAAAATGGAGTTTGTGGATGCGGTGCCAATTACTTTCAAAGAAATAACTCCTACTAGCAACGTACCTGAAAAATGGAAAGAAGTTATTCTAAACACAGGCAAGTTAATTGTTTGTTTACTTGTATTACTGTATTTTCCTATCACTAGACTGTTATTTTATATAGTCAGAACTCGTTTTGCAAGGTTTTTCAAGTTTACTGGATTTGCTGCTTGTAATTGATTCATAATCGTATTGTGTTTTAGGTGGTACACACAGCACATTACAAGACATCAAGTTGCCTCAGAGAGCTGGAGGATATTGGTATAAGGATTCAAAGAAGGCCAACACTAGAAATCGTTTTATTTACTGGTATGTTGAGAAGTAATATCTGACAAATTTATCATATTTACAAAATGAAAATATTATAAATAATATCTTGTTTTTTTAGGCAAACTACATCAGATGCTATTGAACTATCAGAGGCCTCGCTAGATGTTAACCTAACCAGCAGTAACCTACGATGCAAAGTGGCTCCTGGAACACCACCCCTCAGTGGGATGTCTGTGTATGAAAGGATAGCTTCTCAGGACATTGTTATTTTAGCTGCAACTGTGTCATCAGTCCATAGACTCATATTTCCACATCCTGAAAGTATTGATAAAAAGGTACCTACTCATTTTGTGCTATTTATTAACATGTGATGTCATTTGTCATAGGACAGGAAACAAATGACTATGCATATGCTATAGCATATATGTCCACGAATGTGTGAAAGAATATTTTGAGATATAAATTTAAATAAATATGATTCATCTATACAAGATTAGTGATAGGATTTCAGTTGGATCCACTATTATATACAAATAATATTTTAGTCCATTGAGGGTGTCCATTCATTATATGAGGGTTTTTATTATTCTTCCGAACCAAGAGAAATCTCTTTTGTGCTAATGGATTACCATAGGACAAAAACAATTTTTTTTACGTCACTTATAATTTATTTATTTATTTTAATATGTAAGAAGAAGAATTGCATCAGATTTGTAATCTAGAAACATGTTTAACTTAAAATCTGATTCTTTCCATTTTTGAAACTATTTTTTTCCTTTAAAAGCTCCCTCTTCCATGTGAGATTTAGGGATATTTGTCTTCCCTTACCAACATAATTATTATTTTTGTTGCAGTCTACCTTTGGTTCCATGAGCAGCTCCACACCTTCAATATTCCATGACACTGGCGCCATCAATAATCCTAACAATTACCACATTCTCAACCAGTATTCAAATCCAAGTAAGTTTCTTACCTAATGTATTTGTAGATTAATATTAGATGACTAAGATGACAGTCAGCGCGTTCATAAACATACTCTAAAGTTATCAAGCCGATAAAGTTAGTTTGTTCTTTTCTATCACACCACACCAATACGTTGGAAAGGGACAAACAAACTTTATCAGCTTGATAACTTTAGAGTATGTTTATGAATAAGGGGCTAAAGTGTATTCTAAGTTCCATATTTTTTTTTCCAAAAATAAAATATTAAACCAAAAACTTATATGTCCATGTTTTTTTACCCTTAAGCAAACTACAGTCTTACCTGTACACTATTTACTTTCAGTACTATTTGTCTTTTCCATATGATGACTTATAAATCGTACTTACAGCAACCGGAGTAGCACACACATGTGCTTCCCTCCTCCTGGACAATGGTGAAGCGGTATTTGCCCTCGCTTTTGGCTATGGCGGAGAAGGTGGCTTGTTGCTGGTCAAGCTGCCTGTGGCTGGTTCCGCTGTCACTACAATGCTGAAAAGGGAGTCTACGGTGCCAAGATTTTTGTCTGGCATCACTGGAGCACTTAGGTAAACTGTAATTATTTATCAAAGCAACTGAAAAAAGAGATATGTAAAATGTCCCACTATAATGTACCTTTACTAAGTGACATTTTCACTCAGAGTGTGTGTGACAGATTGAGAGGACATTCCCTGAAGTTGACACGGACACAGAGTAGTAGCAACCCTAGACGTCACTTCTTATCTAACCGCGTAGTAAGAGTGTGGAACAGTTTGCCCGAAACCATAATCAGTGCACCTACGGTGAGCTCTTTTAAAAACCGACTACAAATATTTATTGAATCGACAAAACACAAGTGCATTCAGGACATTGACATGCTTGTATCACCTTTGAGCTGCCTGTGCATTAACAAATAATAATAATAATAAATGTGCGTTTTTTTTCGAGCCTTGGCCACAATTCAATGCGAGCCAGATTTTTTTTTTATTTTTATTTATTTTAGGTAATTACAAACATAAATCTCTAATTAATTTACATAGTATCGTTAAACCAATAAGGTTTGTCTCGATACCTATTCCATTCCGCGGTAGATGTTATACAATGCAACAATCATATAATTATGTAGGTATTCTATTCATTATACATACTCGTATTATAACCAAAACAAGAAACCGCCAGCATTGCACTGAGCGCAAATAGCATTTAAGTAAGTAAAGTAAGATGCACCACTAGACCATTGCACAATTACATCGATATCGATGTAGACGTGCCATCGACGCGCGTGTGGCGTGTGTATTGTGCGTGACAATAGCAAACAATCTGCTTCATGGAATGATAAAAATGCAGTGTGTAATGTGTGTATATATCATTAGGCCATCTAATAAACTGTTTTTTGTTTACTAAAAGACCAATATTGTAATTACTGTTTAATTCCAGAGGAAAGAACATAGACAGCATAGAAACATACGGCGTAGTGCTCACGCACGGCCTAGCCATAGCGATATGCGGCGACGCGTGCCTCCGCGCGTGGGCCATCAACGACGGCGGCGCGCCGGCCGTCGTCACGCCGCCGCTGTCGCAGACCGTAGTGCGGCCGAAACCGCCCCGTGAGTACTTTATCATGATTATCATGACCTGCACCTCCAAGTCCAAAGAATGAGTCAAATTCATTGTTCGGTACATCTGTGTCTAAAGTCTAGCCCTCATGACTCTCATGAGAGCCGAACTCCAGTATGAGATGAGATGTCTTTGAAAGAGCTAGAACACAGATGTAGTGCGAAAAATTACCCTTCGTATTGTTAGGGTCGGCTGAGTCGGCTCACACCGGAATGGCAGCAGCTGGCAGCGGTCGGCAGCGGCCTGCAGCGGTGAGCTGACATTGTAACCACCACTTTACAAAAAATAACTATTTTTATAAAATGTGCAAAGGCAAGACAATCTTACAACGTTCTAATTTTCAGCACACGGTCACATGCTACAAAAGACGACCGGTCCAAATGGAGACGTGACTCTAGTCGCGTACCTCTCGTTCCCCAACGAATGCGAGTTCGTCGTCATGAAGATGATGGACGCTGGCGCGGGCGCCGTGAAGTTCTCACACGTTTGTCGCATCTTTGGACCGCAGGTGAGATGCTATATGAACCTTGCAATAGTAGGCACCAAAAGACAACCAGGCCAAACAGATACATTAGTCACGTATGCCAGTAGAGGTATTAGTCTCGTACCTAACTTTAGTCCAGAGCTCAATCTGGACATCATTTTCAATATCATTTCGAATCTCGGCATATTTGGTGGTATATGCTATGTGTTCCCTTCTCATGTATGGCGGAAGGTCAGAGAGGTATGGGTAGACAAATGGAAATAAATTTATTTGCTGTATCTTAAAAAATCTGACCATGACTTAACACGATAACGTTCTCATCCTCATGAAATTGTCGGTGAAATGAATGACTTTTGTTTTTAATTTTGAATTAAATTATGACAAATGAAGTTTCAAATTGAATGACAATTTCATGTGGATTGAAAGGTTCCCAAGTGAGAACTTTCAAGTTGAGAAATGAATACATTTTTTTGTGAGATAGATTATTATAGTGGAGCAGAACTATCTCCATAATTTAAAATTTATCATTAGAAATATTATCCTATGTTGCAGTTGGATCTTCTGGATTACACCATAGGCTATGGCGATGGCAGCGACGTCATTTGGGCCCTGTGGAGTCAACCTGACGGAGAAACTATTATAACAAGTAAGGAACATTAGGATTTGGTAACGAATTTGTTCTTTGGTGTTTCTAATCCAGGCCTGTATTGTTATTTCAAAATTTTGGAGCTGAATGCCGAATCACAAATCCTACTTCCCTGTCAGGGTCTTGTTTGATAAGCAAGCCATCGTCTGACAGGTCTTTGAGAATATGTTTTCCTGCCTTTAACTGCACGACGAGCAGCATAGGAGTATGTAGAACGGCGCGCCGAAAGACGAAACAAAGTCCATCATACACTTAGGGCCAGTTGCATCAACCACATTTGACAGGCACATCATCGTCACGCAGCAGACGTATAGACGTTCCATAGGGAACATCCCATACAATAGGCAACTTGACTAGGGAATGCAATCTCGTTCTCGCGAGATCTCTTTTGTACGAGATCTCGGTCATTTTTAGCGAGATTGATCTCGGCCGAAAAATCGACGAGATCTCGCGAGATCAACGAGATTGAACTCAAGCATAAAACGTCTTATTCGAAGCTCGCGAAATGACTACACATGTTTCGTTCGCAAGTTGTAAGTGATTTATATGAACTATATCATTTAAGTGAACTCGCCAACTCGTTAATTCAGTAGAGATCTAGAGATTCAACTCACTTATTTCGCTCAATAATTTACCTATCTCAGTTCGGAATGACGAATGACAGATTCAGACCGTTTCGAAATAATTCGAAGGGTGTCAGCCAGGGCTTGATTCGCCATTATGGTATTAATTTAAACTTACAGCTCTGTGTATATAACCATCTATTTTACGAATTTTCGTGCACACAGTTTTGTTGGATGTTGAGAGAGCAGAAGCCTACAAAATAGGCAACCAATAACAATTTCTATTTTACACTCAAAAAATCAAATTATAGTATTATATATTATTTTGGGTTAAATTGTGGCGTAGGCGAGAGGCTGGCAACCTGTCACTGCAATGTCACAGTTTCGTTTTCTTTCAACCCCTTATTTGCCAAGAGTGGCACTGAAGCTTTAGTAGTTTCATGTGTTCTGCCTACCCCTTTATGGGATACAGGCGTGATTGTATGTATGTTTGTATGTATGTATGTATATTATTTTATTTCTTCTTTAAATATTCACACTACTATATATTATATTTTTGAATATGTTATTATTATATTTTTGTACGACCGGTCTTGCCTAGCCCAGCGGGTAGTAACCCTGACTGCTACGCCGCAGTCTTGGATTCGAATCCCGGTAAGGGCATTTATTTGTGTGATGAACACAGATATTTGTTCCTGAGTCATGAATGTTCTCTATGTATCTAAGTACTTGTATATTATTTATGCCGTTGTCTGAGTACCCACAACACAAGCTCTGTTGAGCTTACCGTGGGACTCAGTCAATCTGTGTAAGAATGTCCTTTAAGTCCGTCCGTATGTCCTTTAATATATATATATATATATATATATATATATATATATATATATATATATATATATATATATATATATATATGTTTTTCTTTATATTTTAGTTTCTTATTTAACTGTCGGGTTTAAGAAGCGTATTGTATTGGTAGTCTAATATTTTTATGTAATTTATTAGTAGTCAACTAGTCATAATTAATTGAGTACAGCTAATGTTTCTTATGTGGGTCTATTTAATGATGGTAGGGATAACTTTGACTTTTATAATGTTAAATTTTTATCCTTTCATCAATAAAGGCATACGTTGCGGAATTTTTAAGTAGTCTCTACTGTGTGTGTTGGCATGGCAACGAATTCGAATTTGGCACGCTTTTACTCATTCGTGAATAATTTTATTTTACTTTCTTACATGATAATCTATACTTCAAAGTTTAATAAAATATATTGGGAGTTGTGAGGTACATAATTTATGTTAAACAATGTAAAATACATAAAAAAATATATGAAAAAATAATCAATATAAATATTTGTTTCATAATAGCAATCATTCTTATTATTGTTATCCTTATTCATTGCTATATTGTGATCATTTACAAGAATAAACCCACAAACCGGCCAATCTCGCGAGATCTCGAAATTGGCGAGATCTCGCGAGATTGGTTTCATGAATTCCCGAGATCTCGCCTGGGCCCCAATCTCGTCGAGATTGCATTCCCTAAACTTGACTGTACTTAAAATAAATTATTTTATTACATGCACGAAATAAAGCATCAGATAATTTTGAGAAAAACAGAGACAGCAGTTATTTTGAACACCAATTTATATTTTAAAAATCATATAGAAATATATTAAGTAAATCAGTTGACCGTGACGTCACTCAATTCAATTCATATTAACCAGGGCCCGTAACTTTCATGCCGATGACATAAATTTGACGTCACACTGAATATAAGATGATTCAGAGTTTTATTTAAAAATTAATCATTATTCATAAATCATTTTAATCATAACTTCGAAACTAATCTATTCATACGTGATATAATTAATACCTACTTGATACTTGAAAAGTAAATTAAATTATTTGTTTATTTTTTATACATACATTTTATTAAATAGTTTTGTACCATATTGCAATCAATTATAAAAACAAAACAAATTGTTTTCTTTTCGTTTCACGTATCGAGTAGGTATTAATTATTCCACGTATGAATAGCTTACTTTTGAAGTCATTTGTAAACGATTAAATTGATTAATGAATAATGATTAATTATTACAATAGAACTATTTGAATCATCCCATATGTAGCGTGACGTCAAATTGATGTCATCGGCATGAAAGTTACGGGCCCTGATATTAACTCCATATTAGCAAGACGTTCAAAATCGTTTTGACAGTTCTTGAAAAGAAGCTGTTTTGACTAGGAGGAAAGTAGCCTATTAAATTTAACGAATGCTTTAGCGATGACAGACGTTTTGATGCAACCGGCCCTTATTATTTGGTAGTGGTGATGGAGTTCAAGCAGAAGATGCGAAGTCCGTAGGGCACGATTCGAGTTGAGTCCGAAGTTTGAGTATTTGAGACTCCTTGCTGTTTAAAAAGCCGATGATCTCTGCTGTGCATCAATCGCTCTGGGCCGGACTTGGACTGACATGTTTTTTTATTACCACAGGCAGCACCCTAAGCGCGGAGGTGTCATGGCGTATGGTGGCACCCCGGGAACCCCCGCCGCCGTTGCCCGTGCTGTCCTCGCACCAGCAGTACCGCGAGCGGCTGCTCACGCCGGGCCTGTTCCCGCCGCAGGTGGTGCGGAAGGCTCTAGCCGTGAGTACTAGTTACTAGTCATGATACCTACGTTTATAATACTAATTGTAGATGCAAGTTGGTGTAGTGGCAAGAGCAACGACTATTTTTTGCTACGGACAACTTGTTTGCTGTAAATGGCCTAGCCTATAATGTATGTGTGTACGAGCACCTTTTCAATTTACAGCATGCCGACGTCGTGCATCTACTTTTTCGGAGCCGATCTCCGTCTGCGCCTGTTCTGTGGTCGCTGTTGAAATCGATAATAACATTTTTATTTCCTGTAGATCTACCGACGAACGTGGGGCAGCAGCGAGTCAGCGAGCGAAGGCGACCTTAGCGAGTCGGCCATGAACGCCGTGCAGGCTCGTCTGCGCCATCTTACCGCGCGCGCCGCCTCGCCCGACCACAACCACTTGATGCACAAGTTAGTATATTTCCGATTGGCAAAGAGACCGGACAGAAGAGAGAGGATAAAGCGTGCTTAGACGCTGCATCAAACGTCAAGATCAAGATAGGAATGCCGAGATCCGACGCCGCACCGAGAATTGCGGAAATTAGTCAAATTTGAATTCTGTCAAATTGTCAAAAAAAGTCTAAACTATGGTGGCAAATATATGCCCCCTGCTCTATTAAAGCTTTATGCATGGTTAACTAAAGGAGTCCGTCAGGCGTTAGTGCGTTTTTACATTATCCGATCCGATAGAGGATGTCGGAAGGATTTCAAGGCAAAAATCAAAGATGACGGCTTAAATGTATGGGATATCGGTCTTACATCCGATATCGGATCGGATAATGTGAAAACGCACTTAGATGGACGATATTCGGAAGATGTGGATCACTTCTAGATAAGATTGGCTCAAGGCCAGGATAAATGACGCCCTCAAAGAGATTTACAGGGTGAAATAAAAAAGAGCAGTCATACTATGGCATAGTGACTTTTGAGGTCATAATGAACAACTTTTATTAGCTGTTCCATAAAAATGAGCGGCATCGTCTCATCAGTCGGAATACTCGGAATACTCTGAATGTTTGGAACAGCCAATGTTCTTGATTATAATGAGTTTCTTTTTCATGTTCAGATGCTGGTCGGATTTGTACAGTTGGTGTATGCAGTACATGGAGGGTCTACAAAAGCCATTGGGACTAATGGTTGCTAAATCGGTGAGCACAATTTATCTATTTACTAATTTTATCATGGTTCCATCCTGTGTCATGGTCTGTTTGTTTGTCCGTCTTTCACGGCAAAACGGAGCGACGAATTGGCGTGATTTTTAAGTGGAGATAATTAAAGGGATGGAGAGTGACATAGGCTACTTTTTGTCTCTTTATAATGCGAGCGAAGCCGCGGGAAAACCTAGTGTTAAATAAAAGTTTTTGTAAAATTGTCGGGTGACAATTTTACAATTTCTATACAAAGACTGACATCATTATCATTTGCTATTTTAGGCTCCAAAACCACTATCAGTACTTACTGAATTAAATGTCAGAATTTTAAGTATATGTAATAGGGTGAATCCACGTAAAAGTAACGTGAATCACGACTTCATTGACTGTTTATTTGAACTACAGCTGCAAATGAAAGGATCTATGCATATATCGGGAAAGTAACACTTATTTAGAGATAGATTATCACTTAAACTTGCATCGTGAATAAATAGAATATGCCACAAAATCGTGACTCGTGTTACTCTTAGAATAAATTTAAAAGTGGAAAATGTCTGTCTTAATGGAATGTGTTGAATGTCGTGTTACTCTTGCCGCGGATTGACTCAATAAACGATTAGGTAATATTGTCTGAACAGGCGTTGTATTAACTGTGAACACTTTACAGTTGTAAATATTTTTCTTATGCAGAGCTGTGACATGGACAACGGATGGTGGTGCGGTGTAGTCGGACGCGCGGGAATCTCTCTGGTCAGAGAACTGGAACCGCTCGAGCGTATGATGTTGTCGCCAGATGTAGCCGCGTTGGACTCAGGTTTGTGTCCATAGCACAAATACGCAGTAGAGGTCTATGGAACTTGCAATACGATAAAATCTAGCGAACACTTTAACGGTGACAGACGGTTTGGTGTAATCGACCCAAAAATGAATTGATGCAGAAACAGTAATGGCAATATAACACTAAGTTCTCGCGCTTTGTACACATATTTAAAGTCACACGCAGAAGGTAAAATAATGTTAATTAATTGCGTTCGACCTGTGTGTGACTTTAAATATTAGTTATGGCAATTTCATAGTTAGTTTACTAAGTGTACGAAGTAAAATCTTATAGACCTTGGGCCAGGCGAAAAATGGGTGATCATCACCTCCCGTGTGATACTTCGTTGAAAGGTTAACGGCCATGAATAATGAACCTTCGTGAAAGTCAGCTGTGAATTCGTCGGTGGGTTCGAAAATGGCATCCACGGCAACATGCAGAACACAATCAGCGCCTCCCGTTTCATACTTTTACGTGTTTCGGTGGCTTCTATTCCTCAACCCACCAACAAAGTGGCAGCTGACTTCTGCTTCTGCTAAATTATTCATGGCCGTTAACTATACAAAGTATCGCGCGGGAGGCGGTTGGTCATGGAAACCTGTTCGTCGCTTGGGTTTCATATTATATTACGCAAAATGGAGTTGGGCATTTTTGCGAAAAAAGATTCAAATTTTTTTTTCTAAAATAAGTATATCGTCACTACTTTGAAAAAATCTCGTATCTCACGTTGCTCCTCAAAGTTAAAACGCAGTAAGTCTATATGCATTCCATACATACTTACTACAATTCTCTTTTCATTGAAAGACGAAGATACAAGTTTTTTTAAAAGTTGTGACGATATTTTAATGTTTTTCCTACTCAGAATCACGAGCCCTTTCAATCCTACTAGGTAAAAAAAGCGTCCCAAATTTAATTTTTCCACTTCGCTACCATTTTTCAAACACTTTGTACAGCGGTTACAAAGTGGAAAGTATGCAAAATAATAGAAAATTTTGAGACCATTTTTTTGTCTCTTGTTTTTGTCCTAAATCGAAAGGGCTCATGATTCTGGGTAGGAAAAACATAGGAAAAATATTTTTGACGATTGTTCACCCGAAAATGGCCAGTTATGATGATTGTGGTTCAGGAATGGGCGGTGCCGGCGAGCTGTCCTCGGACGCGGTGCGCGTGGTGGCGGCGGGCGCGCTGTGGGAGCGCGCGGCCACGGCGGCCGGGGCGGCGGAGCTGGAGCGGCGGCTGTTCGCGTGCGCCGCGCCGCAGCACCGCCTGCTGCCGCGCCTGCTGCATCTGCTGCTCGCGCCGCCCGAGCAGGACGCGCCCTCTGGCTTGCCGGTAACTCTAATACCTCATTTACCTTCAGTCCCTGCCGCTCCTCTCGCTCTGCCGGCAATAATTCCCCAAATACTGCTGCAGCGGTATCGAGAGCAGTGTGTGTTTACATACTGCCCTGCCTCTCACTTCGCTTCAAAGATTCAGCAACGGCGGACGTGGAAGTAATTACAGCGGCCGCACTGTGTATATTTGCGATTCCAAATAATGAGAGATATTTAAAAAGATATCGAGTACAAAAAAAGTGCCTACGCCAAATCTTGGGATTAATTGTCAAAGCGGACCCCAGGCTCCCATGAGCCGTGGCAAATGCCGGGATAACGCAAGGAAGATGATGATCGAGTACAAAAAAAAAATTCGTCGTAAACATAGATGGTGGATGATATCTGTCCATCGCAATGGATCGAAATCTGTAAGTTCACTTTATAAAATTATTTTAGACGAATACTGAACGACGGGGCAAAATGTAAACTCGCGCTGCCGGTCCTTTAACTTCCGCAAAAAAACTGCCATTTTGGGGAGCGCGAGTGGCAATGGCAGTGGCATGAGAAGTATCGCGTTTACACACTTCCCTGCTTACTTCGGCTTAATGTAAATGCGGTATAACACTTTGTGAACGCGGAGGCTACTCGCTGACGGTCGCTTCAACTAAACCATCACTGGCATAGAACTCCGCCCCCGTCGACAAACTATTCGCTATCCCGACTGCACGAACTCGTGCTCTATCACACTCTCCGTGCAACTCTTCTAATTGAAATACTGGCCAATGACCGCAATTTGGACATGTTTTACAGCACGGAATCGCAATCCCTTTAGATAAGCAGCCGATACCTGGAATCTAATACAACTCCAAGTTCCATTAGCTACTGACAAAGAGGATCGAGTATTATAGAGAGTTACTGTCAAAGTAAAATGTGTAATCACAGTGCATAGACTGCCATCTCGACACCAGCTTAACACTTTTGAACCTCAGTTTTGACAATTTGGCCCATATTGTTAGCTTGATATGTGTTAAAATGTCAAATATTAATATTAGCGCCATCTATCCGAGCGTTCCCCAAAGGTGTAACGCCATCTAGGCCACCGTACCCTTTTCTCTAGGGCTTTGAGGTACGTTTTTTTCTTAGACTTTATCCGTCTATACGGAGTTACATATGTCTTTGATTATTAGTCATATTTGACTTTTAAGTTTATATTCTATTGTTTAAGTCTGTAATACTACCCTCCTACGCAATTAACATGTACAGCCTGTATGTTAGTGTTAATTTTAAGAAATTAAAAAAAAAAAAAAAAAAAAAAGATCGATTACCTAACCGTTTACCGCGACTTCAGTCAGACCACATTTAACAACTGACTAACAGCTAAGGATAACTCAAAACAGCATAACATTTCTGAATTATCCCCACAGACCAATACAACAAGACGGCCCTTACAGGGCGACTCGCGGTCACCAAGCATACGACAAATCAGGTTTATAAAAGTTTGAACGCACGCGACACCGATCAGTAGCGCCCAAGTATACGACCCGCTAACAGTGTTCGTGTCCGCTCGGGAAAAAATCTTAAATAATCAAATTTGGTTGCAAACAATGGTCTCTTGCAGCATAAAGTGGTGTGGCAAGTCTTCTAACACTTCTACATATAAAAAAGATGGAATAACATTCCACAGTTAAGTCAAATTAATTATTTTGTTGAATATTGTTTATTATCCGCGGAGTTCATTTATACTGGTCAATATGGTTGTACTGAGCGGCGCCGAGGCGCGGCCATCCCTTTTGCCTAGTTAACAATGCGATATGCTATCCCTTTCACGTAAACGACTAGGGATGGGGCCATGTTAGTTTATGTCTGTTGCGGGAACTTCGTACCATGTGCTACCATTTTATGAAATATAAAAGAAAGCAGATTTGTAATTGTGAATAATTATCTAGAATCTGTAGAGTCTGTAGTGTTATTTAGTTGATTGATTCGTTTAGAATATTTAGTTGGTAATTTAACTTAGTAAACGTAAGTAAAAATGCACAGTTTAGTTATTAGTTACTAGAATGATTTTTATTGAGGTGCTATCACAATCATCATCCTCCTTGCGTTATCCCGGCATCGGCATTCGCCACGGCTCATGGGAGCCACTGGGGTCCGCTTTGGAAACTAATCCCAAGATTTGGCGTAGGCACTAGTTTTATAAAAGCGACTGCCATCTGACCTTCCAACCCGAAGGGTAACTAGGCCTTATTATAATTTAATTATAATATTATAATTTTTTGCAAAACAAATTCACCACAGTACTGGTACCGGTACCATTGTCTATAATAGACATGTCCCATTCCCATCCCTACTGCTAATCGTAAAGGCGCGCCATTATTTGAAACGACCAATGGCAGCACCGTGCGCGCCCGCCTCACCCCGCAAGGATTGGTGATTTGCGTCTCGAACAATATCGCTTGCATTAGGCTTCTAGTGGGGTGTTCTGTGATTATCCCTCAACCACCAGGCATGCTGTATTTTTTTTACATTTTATTTTTTTCCCGAAATCGATATTCATATGGTGGAAATAAATATAAAAACCTTTCTAGCGACGAAATTTTGCGAGAAATCTTGCATCCATTTGCGCATCGCATGAAGCAAAAGAACCCACGGAAGGAAAGTAACAACTATACTCAGGTCTTAGATATCTGATTTACTGATGCAACTCGCCGTTTTAAATATAAGCAGGTAATTAAGAAACAAATATCAAAGTATCAGCTGATATGATTTACAGCATTACTTATTTTTTCAGACGCTAGCTCCGAGCCAGATAGACGAGCTGGAAGCAGTCCTGGAACCCATCAAAGATTTACAAAATGCCGTCTTGGAGCTAAACGACGCACTGAGGCTAGACGTACCCGACATAGACACATCTAAATGTAAGTAAAACCTGAGTCAGTGCATTTATCATATTTATTAATTCTTACCGAGACGTACAGAGGATAAAACGGATATTTTAACATTCTTCTAAAATATATAGTTTTCTTGTAATTTTATTTTAGGTGAAGAAGAAGACCTAAGCGAATACGATAGTTTATTTGCTAGCGACCTCGGTGTTTCGATTGTAACAGAATCCATTCGGCAGATGGCTGAAATGAGGTGACTATGTTTATATTTCTTATTATTCTATTATTGTAATTTCAGTGTTGTTCGGTCCACATAGAGCGAGCAGCGACACGAGGCAATGTCCTCGCGCGGCAGATGATCAATGTGGATTGTGGACATGTGCCTGTCGAGGCAGAACATTGCCTCGCGACGTTGCTCGTTCTGTGTAGACTCGCCTAATGAAGTTATGAAGTCTTATTTTTATATACATTTCTACTTTTTAACCCCCGACGCAAAAACAGAGGGGTGTTATAAGTTTGACGTGTCTGTCTGTCTGTCTGTCTGTCTGTCCGTCCGTCTGTCTGTCTGTCTGTCTTTCTGTCTTTCTGTCTGTCCGTCCGTCTGTCTGTCTGTCTGTTTGTCTGTCTGTCTGTGTGTGTGTCTGTCTGTGGCATCGTAGCTCCCGAACGGATGAACCGATTTAGATTTAGTTTTTTTTGTCTGAAAGCTGAGTCAGTCGGGAGTGTTCTTAGCCATGTTTCATGAAAATCGGTCAACTATGTCACAGTCGGGGGTTTTTTCAAAATTTTAATTTTGTGCTTAGGTTATTAGGTATGTATATTTGTGTGATGAACTACTGATGGCACTGATACTAATTAACTTATAATTAATTAGAACCACATGTAGACACTAAAAATTAAAACAATCTGATGTAACAAAACTTTGGTTTATTGTATCATAGTAGTGCTAGTTAATCCATTGATTTAATACTTTTTGATCAGGTTACGCGTGGTTCGAGGGGCGTTAGTAGCGCTCGGAGTCGTGCGCGGCGCGGGCGGCGTGCCTGGCGCCGGACACTGCGCGGTACACTGGCAGGCCTACCGCGCGCTGCTGTGGCTACGCGCCGCCACCTTACAGCGAGTGTAAGTACATGGATACTGTATTGCTTGTACAAGTGTATGTTTATGTAGTTATCTCGAATAAATAATTGAATTTACCTACAAGGAAAATTACCTAGTAGTCTAAAATAACACACGCATATTTTATATATCGGCCCAAACTCATCCTGTTAGGAGAAATTGTCATTCAAAGTCCTGAAAATTGACACACCGTCGGTTATCTTTTCTTGTTACGTCGTGGCTTGCGTGGACGGTCCCGCGACCGTCGCCCACGCAAGATAGGGCGTTAGTGGCGCTCCATGTACAGCATGTTTTAGTACTTGAGTGATCTCTTGGTATATGTACGATAGGGCGCTCTCACGCACGCAGTATCATTAAACGCTGCCGCGGCTCTCAACCTTAAATGATCTGTTGATAAAACAGTTGAATACAGTATAGTTTGCCCAACACAGGGGCGCCGGTTCCCTCGAGCTGTTCCGGCTGAAGCTAGGCGCGCTGGGCGGCTCCGCGGTCGCAGCGTCGGGCGGCGCGGCGGCGGGGTACGCGGCGGGCGCGGGCGCGCGCGCGCGCGGCGGCAGCTGGCGCTCGCGCGCGCCAGCACGCACTGGCACCAGGCGCTGCCGCTACTCACGTACCATCTGGCGCATCAGCTGTATCCTTTCCGTTTTATTTTAGTTTTACTGACTGACTCGTCGGCGCACAGCCCTCGAGGTTTTGTTTTGTGATTAGAACGAACAGGTTGAAATGTGCAACCTCAAAATTTTGTGTCGCATAGTTGAGACTATTAATACTTGCCGACTATTTATTGAAATGTTTATTCACCACGCACGGCCGGTTTCCATCCTTACTTGGCAGATATTCCCCGAATTCGCACGAAGCGCTTTGCTTCTTCTTATGTGCACTGCCAAGTAGTGGAATTCCTTGCAAGCGGCTATATTTCCGAGCTCATATAACCCGGCGACCTTCAAATCGAGGGTGAACAGGCATCTTCTAGGCGAGCTCACGTCGTAGGCCACGCCTTTGTCTGTGGCCAAGAGTAAGCCCATTTATAATAATAATAATAAAAGAAATAAAAAAATAAATATTGGGGACACCTTACACGGATCAACTTAGCCCCAAACTAAACAAAGCTTGTACTATGGGTGCTAAGCGACGATATACATACTTAAATAGATAAATACATACTTAAATACATAGAAAACATCCATGACTCAGGAACAAATATCTGTGTTCATCACACAAATGCCCTTACCGGGATTCGAACCCAGGACCGCGGCTTAGCAGGTAGGGTCACTACCGACTGAGCCAGACCGGTCGTCAAACCAACCAACCAAACCATTTATATTACAGTTTTAATAAATTTCCTTAGCAAAGCCATTCAGATGGGCAGTGAGTGGCGGCTTCGAGTTCGGCTGGTGGCTGGCTTCTATAAATCAGCCGCGTTTGGTACAGAGCTACGTGTCCATGCTCGAACCATGGTGCGAATGGAACGCTTGCTCGCGTAAGTACCTATATTTAATTTTTAACTACCGATGCAAAAACGACGGGGTGTTGTAATAATCCAGTAACTTTATACATCTGTAGTATGCGTCAAATCCGGTAGTTCTGATTTTTGCAGACTTGTTTATGATGTTGGCCTAATGAATAATCCAAGTTTGTGACCTCGAACGCAACTTTGTCAAAAATCGAAAAAACCTGATAAATTGGGATACGCTCAGCTAGATGGCGCTAATATTAATATTTGACATTTTAAAACATATCAAGCTAAGAATATGGGCCAAATTGTCAAAACTGAGGTTCAAAAGTTTTAAGCCTGTGTCAAGAGATGGCAGACTATGCACTGTGATTACACATTTTACTTCGACAGTAACTCTCTATAATACTCGATTCTAACCTATCTATCATCTCATATCTAATCATAATTCATAATTAATTTATTTATTTTTAAGAAAAGGTAACCTAGGTTACGTAACGTAACTACGTTACAATAGTATCACTACTCGTTAGTTGGACTTTCCCACTATTAACTCGAATACAAGATTGACACCATCACGGTATTAAAAAAAACATAACTACTTGTATGTAAATTGCCCTTCATTCTTTGCTTATAACGTTTATTTCACATAATTATATTCTTCGCAGGACAATTCATCCTCGGCCTGTCTCTTCTGGACTTGTCGGACGCAGAAGGCGCCTACACGGCCTTCTGTAAGGCGGCTAAAGGTGTCAGCACTGAGCCGTTCCTACGACAGTTAGTCGCGGCGCCCGACGCGCGCTTAACACAGCACCAGGCGCTCGTACTGTATTATATGAAGGTATGTATCCATACTAATATTATAAATGTGAAAGTGTGTGTGTCTGTTTGTTTGTCCGTCTTTCACGGCAAAACGGAGCGACGAATTGACGTGATTTTTGAAGTGGAGATAGTTGAAGGGATGAAGAGTGACATAAGCTACATTTTGTCTCTTTCTAAAGCCGGGTACTCACTAGCGAGCTGTAACTGTAACTGTGCATGACCTGTTACCAAAAAACATAGTGTGTACGTGGTTCGCAAACCTCCTGCGAGCGGTACGCGTTGCTGCTCGCAGCGAACCAATGTTTACAACGTACTCATTTCAGAACCTGTAACATTGCATGTAACCGTAACCGTTACTGTAGCCAAAAACATAGTGTGTACGTGGTTCACGAGCCTGCAACGAACGCAACACGAGCGGCTCACAGCGAGCCGATTGTCGGTTTTTGCCGCGAATCAAAGGGCGCTCGCAGTGCGCTCGTGGACGTCGAGAAGAGAGGTTGTAACAATCCGCTGCGAACGTCAAACTTTTCATCATGAGTGAATGGTCAGAGGAGAAATTTAATAGCTTCTATTGATAGACTCCTACAGGGAGAAATGGAGGAGTGTCCTGTAGACTCCTAAATTTATTAAATATTCGAAATCGGTTGTACTCATTCGAGTGATTTTTTATAATGGTTACAATTTTTTTTATTTTTCATTATTTACAGTAGATCACTTCTTTTCCGGTACATTCTCTGAATCCACCTTCTTCGTGGCCGATAGGTATCATAAAGTAATGCATCTATAAATATAAATATACATATATGCTGCACAAGCGAGAGACACCTTCGTCCGACATTGTGGAGTTACAATCCAAAAATGCAGATACATCCGGCTCGCCATTAATTTTACAGTGATGTGGCCTTCTCGTACACACTAGAACCTGGTTACTGTATCTTTTTGGTTACAGTTACTGCTCACAAATGAGTACGCTCCAGGAAATGGATCCGGCGACGTCACGAGCCTGAACTGTAACACACGTACACACTAGACCTCATTACTGTATCTGTTCGGTTACAGTTACGGCTCGCTAAATGAGTACGCTCGGGGTACTGGATCCGGCGACGTCGCGAGCCCGAACTGTAACATGCGTACACACTAGAACCTCGTTACAGTATCTGTTCGGTAACAGTTACAGCTCGCTAGTGAGTACCCGGCTTAACGCGAGCGAAGCTGTGAGCAAAAGCTAGTATACCATAAAGGAATAAGTAAGGGAAGAGTTGTAACTCCATACATCAGTAAACGCGAGTTATTTGTATAGGCATAGTTAAAGACACATCTAGCGACAATCACGCGTCAAATAGCGTAAATTATCAGTACCGCTACTCGATACTAGGTGTCGACAGTGTCTCGTCTGCCAAAAATTTTATATTAGAACACTTTACAACTTATATTACAAGCAGAAGGGATTGAAAACAGAATACTGAATGATACTATTGTAATATTAGCTAAAAATTGGTGAACATTAGACTCTTCGTTCGTCGCGACATCTATTGACAAGTAGCAGTACTGATAATTTATTCTAGTTGACGCGTGATTGTCGCTAGATGTCACTATAACTATACCTATACAAATAACTCGCGTTTACTGATGTATGGAGTTACAACTCTTCCCTTACTTATTCCTCTATGGTATATACCAACATTTTATACACAGTACATATTGGCAAAAAATATTTACAATTTTCATACAATACTAAAACTAGGTACGTTGACCCGGAGGACGAGTTAAAAGTCGAGCCATAAAGCTTGGATCTCTTCGGAAAGAGAATAGACAATTCTGCGAGTGTATTAGACTTGTTTGTAATGTTGTAGGTGATCAAACTGTTCGAGATCCACGACGCAGGCGCGTGTGTCGTGCGTCTCGCGGAGACCGCCATCAGCATCGCCGACAAGAATGACCCTAATCTGGTGAGTTTTGACGTTTAGTCACGCAACTAATAGTGGCCTGAAATTAAAAATATCTTTATTTACATGAACATATTTACATAATTATATAAGAAACTAAGACTAAACTTAAAAGCTAGCTAATGTCTAAAATAGGCCCTTGAGGCATTGTACCAAGGATACTGGCGACGTTTCCTCGCTGTATCGCAATGCTGATACGTTGTGCGAGGAAGTCGCCAGCTCTTCGGTCACCAGTTACCTCAACCAACGCTTCGCGATTTCTGTGAACAACTTGTTCGCGCTGGGACCCTATGGACCTAGAGTTTCTACGCCAAAAGGTACAAAAGGTATTATTTGCAAAGACTTTTGTATTAATTACCTTTAAAAATTTCGGCACTTTCTGCCACTGCGCCCGCTTTTATCCACCTTGTACCTTGATTCCCTCTGTACGGTCCACATACCGCACGTTGCCATCTCAGCGAAATTACTTACAATTGGGTTGAGCATTAGAATACGAGTCATTTCACGTTCACAATTAGCGCCCATCGCGCGTGTACTCATTAGCATTTTCATTCATTATTACGCGCTTTTATACTTAAGGTATTTTAGTGACAATAAAGTGTTTCGGAAATAGTGAGTGTTATCATTACATCAAGCAACCAAAGAGAATCGAGTATTATAGAGAGTTACTATCAAAGTAAAATGTGTAATCACAGTGCATAGACTGCCATCTCTTGCCATAGGCTTAAAACTTTTGAACCTCAGTTTTGACAATTTGGGCCATATTCTTAGCTTGATATGTGTTAAAATGTCAAATATTAATATTAGCGCCATCTAGCTGAGCGTACCCCAAAAGTGTAATGACATCTAGGCCACCGTAGCTTTTTCTGTATGGTACTGAGGTACGTTTTTTTCTTCCGACTTTATCTGTGTATACGGAGTTATATATGTCTTTGCAAGCAACCAACAGAATATAATTGGTGTACGGAGCACTAGCAGCCCATACACCCTCATCAATTTAAAAATATTGCTGCTCAAAATCAATTTCATGTAATTTATATTCATTTATTAATTTAATTGAAAATAATATTGGAACCTCGACCAATTTGGACGGACGGACGGGACGGACTCAATACGCGAGCCTAATAGACATTAAATAACTTTTCGGTCAAATGACGTAAATTAAATCCGGATACATAAACACACCACACGGGTGACGGGTTAAGAATTTCACCACCAACTTTCTTCTCGTGGGTGTCGTAGAAGTCGACTGTGGGACACTTAAAAATTTTAATACTACCTAAAATTTAAAAAAATGTGAAAATCTCGAAAACCAGGCGACTTTTACTAAACCTTAATGTCGATTTTCTGGACCAGTATAAGGTGGTTAAAAGGTTGTCCATTAATTACCGGGCACCCGGTATGTATGTATGTGTATATAAAAAAAGCTTCTAACTCCGCTCGTTTCTTTCGCCACCGTTGAGATGCAAAAACACAGCACGGTTTAAGGTCTCTACTCGGTGCGAGGCTAACGTTAGTCCGTTTCCGCAGCCAATGTTCCAATGGGTGGTGTTCAAGTGGCACTTAGCAGGCGGGCGGGTGGAGCGCGCGCTCAGCGCCGCCGCCGCCAACCCTGCGCCGCACGCACGCGCCGCCGCCGCCGCAACACTTCTCACTACTCTAGGTAACCACAATTTTCACTGACAATGATATAGGCACTGGTCCCACCGCGAGCTAGTAAGCTATGAGCTGTCAGCTATAAAAATGAACAAAAGATAGTCGCTCCCGTGCAAATAAAAGAGACACGGCGATGTTTATAGTTACTCGCCCAGCGGTGAGCTATCAAAATCGCCGTGTCTCTTTTATTCGCACGGGAGTGCTTATCTTTTGTTCGTTTTTATAGCCAATAGCTCATAGCTTACTAGCTCGCGATGGGACCAGTGCCATAGATTTACCCTGTTCAGTTGAAATAGGCATAGTGCCGGCAGGGTTCGAGGATATATATCGGATATATATCCAGCGGGGTTCGACGATATATATCAATGGATATGAATATCCGATATTTATCATTTGTTTATAAAATATTGCAATACAAAAAAATGTAACATTGTTAAAAATATAGTTTTTTGTGTTTGTTACTGTTTTTCTACTAAATGTTATGTTTTTTAGTAGAATTTTCCTTATCTAAAGTTGTATTCATAAATAATGCAACAAAATAATAATATGCCTTCCATACAAAATGGATATATATCCAAGTTGATATATATCCGATATATATATCATAAATATCCGATATTTTGATATTTATTATAAATATCGGATATTTTGATATTTATTATAAATATCGGATATTTTCGAACCCTGAGTGCCGGGAAGGTGGTTGATGTAAGCACTGTAGTCGGTAGTTGCAGTTGGTACTCTATGTGTATAATTAATCTACGACAGAGAGGCAATCCCTTATCGTATGGAGAGGTATTTTATCTGTATTTAATTACTACTACGTTAAATAAAACTATAGAAACGGATTAAATCGCGTATCCGTAAACGGGCATCCGTTGCCCACGAACGCTGTAAAGAGTTCGAAACGTCGGGATGAATTTTAAATTCATTATACGCGATTTAATCCGTTTCCATAGTTTTATTTAATGAGTAACTGTCGCGGTAACCGAAGATAATATTACTACTACGTTGTCTACGTGATCAACGTGTAGGAATGTCTACTAGCCTATCACAAGTCCCTCTTTGGCTTCACCAAATCGGTATCGGATGCAATTTGTCGATAATTTTTAGGACCACTTAGAGTTCTTCCATGTATTAATCCGTCCTTTGGAAAATAAATTAAATTAAATTTATTTATTTCACATTGAAATTGTACATTCAACTTTACATGTCAACATAAAATGCATTCACAAAAAGATCATCGAGCTACACAATATCAAAATAATAAAAGACCATAAATATTTCTTTTAATTCAATTGCAATTGGAAGATGAACATTTTTTTCTGTTTATTTAGCATCCCGGAAACAGTTAAGCGCGTTAGTATCGTGCGGCGCGCTAGCGGCGGAAGCGGAGCGCGCGGCCGCAGCGCGCGCCAAACTGCACGACGCGCACGGCGACAACCCCTACTACGACTTCTTGTACGCGCTGCATATATCCCGGCACCATTATAGGAAAGGTCAGTTGTCACTGTGGTGTATGTTTTCATCAGCATCTATTAGTAAAGCAACTAAGCGCGCTAGTATCCTGCGGCGCGCTAGCGGCGGAAGCGGAGCGCGCGCCAAATTGCACGACGCGCACGGCGACAACCCCTATTACGACTTCTTGTACGCGCTGCATATATCCCGGCACCATTATAGGAAAGGTCAGTTGTCACTGTGGTGTGTGTGTTGATTAACATCCATTAGTAAAGTAACTAAGCGCGCCAGTATCTTGCGGCGCTCTGGTGGCAAAAACCGAGCGCACAGTGGCGGTACCTGTTGTAGGCTTTATATTCCATCCCGGTATCAAACATTACGATCAAAGCAGCTAAACATCGTTACAGTTCCGTCACGATTATGCGAGCCCGGCAGCAGCGGCAGCAACAATCATAACTCGGAGACACGAGATGGTGGATTGCCGCCTAGCTTGCCGCTGCTGCCGTACGCGTTGCGTGTTGTCGCGTAATCTTTTTTGCCGAGTAGTTAGATGACTGTTTTCTCACATGTACTTATCGTGTATTCCTGTGTCACAGCGGCATCAATAATGTACGAGCGCGCAGCCCGCTGCGCAGCGGAGCGGGCGGAGGCGGCGGACGGGCAGCGCGCGCGCTGGCTGGCGGCCGCGCTCACCTGCCTGCGCCTCGCCAAGCCCGAGCACGCCTTCCTCGCGCGCCCCGCGCCGAGGGCTCTACAGGTGACTGCTAGTGCTTTTCACATTATCCGATCCGATATCGGATGTAGGACCGATATCGAATCGGATAATGTGAAACAATACTTACACTACACACGATACAGTCACACAGCCGCAGCAGTAATGTACGCGCTCACCTGCCGACGTCTCGCCAACACCGAACACGCATTTCTCGCGCGCCCAGCGACATGACTCTTCAAATATATGATGACCTCACAGCGGTATCAATACAGTTGTATTTTTATGACTTATCTAGGCTCGTTTTTTTTGCACTTTCATACTTGTTGGAAGGTGGCAAACATGGTAACACCACAGGATCATCAAGTTTAATCCCTCGTTTTCATACCACTTCGGGAGTAATCAAGAATACGGTGCGTCTGATGATGAGGGTTACATGACGTGCAATGCCGACCCTGACAATCCGCTCCGTCATCGAGCTCTGGCAACCTTACATATTCTTTCGTGTTTCAAGGATCAGCAATGTGCTCGAGTTGTTCATAAAAAGTATATCTCCACGCAAGGATTTCATTCTGCTCATCTCGGCTCGGCTCGTCCGACGTGTACCGGGTGTCCCTAAAATCAACGCCAAAAAGAAAAGGGGTGATAGGACATCTCATTACCTATCACATTAAGCGAATTTGGCCTTAATGAAAATGTCATGGTTTTTGAGATACGGACAAGAGATTAAACGTCAGACCTTGACTAGGACAAATGCTTCATTTCTGTAACATTATAGAGTTTCCTATAAGATAATAATCTACAACCATGCAATACAATGCATACAAGCAGGCGAGATCACGCGAATTGTGTGACATTTGTGACATAGTCATAATGTGTTTTTTTTTATAGCGTACTAAAACATTACTGACTTTTATTAAGATTGCCACAAAAGATGTAAATATCTATCTGTTCTAGGTGATCGGACCTGACGAGCTAGCGGCAGAACTTCGCGAAGAAGTTCCGGACTCGCTCGATCCTGTACAGCAGGCGTTACTTGGTAAGTACCTTGCGACGCAGTCATTGATTACGTCATTTTAAAGATACTAAAACAATGATAAAGAAGTACATTTTACAAACGATTCGATCGAAGTAATAGATATTCGTATGTATTCAAATGTCTATTCGCCAGAGAAAGGATGTTATGTATGATTTTATTCTCCTAATAAACTATCGTATTGCTCTTCTCAGAACGTTATCTGTACATAATTAAACTGGTCGTGTCGAATTGTGGTCATTATAATTAAACTCTTTTAAATTTTTCTCAGGAGGCGAGAACATAGACTTCGACGGGCTGTACCCGCACTTGAAAGACGCGAATGCTGAAACTCTTCTAAGCGTCACCAAGCGCGCCCTTAGCACTGACCAATTCCTGCCTCGGTGGTTCCTACAGGCTTACATGGTATGATTCTTTTTTGTTTTTATTTATTACGGCCTAATGGTGTTCAGGCGGGCAAGCATGGTCACGCGATAAACGATATAATGTAAGGCCTGCCTATTCGCACTATTTGTAAGTGCGATAGGGACGCACCAATGCGATAAAGTTTATCGAACTAGTGTGCTTCGCCCGCTGGTCTTTTCGGAGTTGGGCAGGTGCAGATGTACGATGCCGCAGCTAATACGTATTTGCCTTTGTGATCTATACTAATATTATAATTATTATAAATGGGGAAGAGTGTGTGTTTGTTTGTTTGCCCACGGCAAAACGAAGCGACGAATTCATGTGATTTTTTAAGTGGAGATAGTTGAAGGGATGGAGAGTGACATATTCTTTTTCTCTATGATTCCCCACTTTCCTAAAATGTGAGGTGGAAGTTTATATGGAGCGTTCCGAAATTTTCGAATTTAACGCGAGCGAAGCCGCGGGCAAAAACTAGTTCTTTATATGGATCGGTTATACATCCGTAAGTTTCAATATACGTACCTAACGAACACCAAACGGTGCGCCTACATATCTCAAATGTTTCGCCTTTGTCTACTGGCAAAGTTATACCGGCCGGCGAATTATGCTTCCAATTTTATCACTTATCCACGTGGATAAAGTATCCGTCACGCTTTGGCAAGTATGTCAGTGTGAGAGTGACAGATGTCTTATCCACGTGGATAAGTGATAAAATTGGAAGCATGATACGCCGGAAGACTAGTAAAGTAAAAATGTTGTTGTCGGCAGGACCGCGACGGCGCCGGCTGCGTGCGCGCGCTCCTCGGCGGCGGGCGCGCGCTGGAGGCGGCGCGCGCGTGCCTCGGCGTGCTGCGCGCCGCGCTGCTCGGCCTGGACGCGCACGCGCCGCCGCGCGCCGCGCCGCTCGCCGCCGTCGACGCGCTGCGCGCCGAGCTGCAGCCGCATGCGAGGCAGAACCCGCACTCGGAGTACGCTGAGGTACGTTCTTAATCCATACTAATATTAATGGGAAAGTGTGTGTGTCTGTTTGTTTGTCCGTCTTTCACGGCAAAACGGAGCGACGAATTGTGGTGATTTTTTAAGTGGAGATAGTTGAAGGGATGGAGAGTGACATCGGCTACTTTTTGTCTCTTTCTGACGCGAGCGAAGCTGCGGGAAAAAACTAGTGTTGTTATAAAGGCATTTTCAGAAATTGGGATCCAAAATTAGTGACAGTTGTTAACAAAATATTGGAAATATGGACGCCTAGACCTTTATGCAGAGCAATCCTCTTTATCGCACTGATCGCTAGCATAGTGTTGACAGTTTTGTTTACATTCTTCTATCATTACCGTTTGTCACTCGCGTGTTATACCTGAAGTTATTTTATTTCTAATTAATATAAATTATAATTGCTTTATAAAGCCTTGTTTTATTCCTTCAAAAAAAAACCGGTCAAGTGCGAGTCGGACTCGCTCACCGAGGGTTCCGTACAAACTTTCAATAGTTGAATCATCAAAATGTTATTCATAGAACTCTACAGACTTGACTAAATCCCTCAAGTAAAGACTCAATTTCCTACATAACAAGTAATATTTTACAATTTTATTGTTACACAACGTCCAAATAAAATCAAGACTATTCGACTTCAATAGTTTGCGACTTACAACATGCCGCAAGGACGCTCCTGAACCGACCTCATTAATATCAGGAAAAAACACGATGTAGGAAATGAGCGTTCAACGTGCAGCGACATCTATCGGCAAATTGAGTAAAGGGTTCCGTACCAAAAAGGTACAAAAGGAACCCATATGGCGCCGCTCTGTCCGTCTGTCTGTCTGTCTGTCTGCCCGTCACATTATTAAATGGAATACTTGTGAACATCGTTAACCTCTACAAATTAAAAGTATTTTATTTTTATTTTATTAATATTAGTTACATAAAATGGCCAAAATGAAAGGGGGGCAAACTGTAAATTTCAAGTCACTGGGTCAAATGGGGTATCGTTAGAAAGAGCTCAAACTGTACATATCAAAACTATTTTTTATAATTTTTTGGTTGTGGAAAAAAAATGTTTTTTTGAAGGAAAAGGTATAAAAAATAACCCCCCCCCTCCCCTCCCCCCTATCTCCGAAGTTTACCGACATAAATTTATGAAATTTTCACCAAACATGGCTATTATAATGAATATTACAAGAAAAATAAAATCGTACACGTATCTTCTATTCACGTATATTACTTGAAATTTACAGTTTGCCCCCCTTTCATTTTGACCATGTTCTGTAATTAATATTAATAAATTAAAAAAAAAAACTTTCAATTGGTAGAGGTTAACATTAGTATTTCAAAGCGATAGCATAAGCAGTTCTCGAGATATTTAAAAATGGCAGACAGATAGACAGACGGACAGAGCGGCGCCATAAGGGTTCCTTTTGTACCTTTTTGGTACGGAACGCGGAACCCTAATTAACTCGATGTCAGTTTTGTGACAATTAAGAATAAAATTTGTCTAAAAATCAACTTTTTTCATGTTCTACATGTAGATTATTGTTTAAAGCTTGTGTAATTAACGTAAAAGCAATATTTTTATTGAAATTTCATGCTTAATTTGCCGTCACAAAACTGACATAGAGTTAATTTTTGTTAACAACTAATTTTGCGTCCCAATTTTTGAATGTGACCATAACTACCTCAGTTGCTGCGGCGGATGCGACACATTCATTGTCACCACGCCGCTACAGCTGATGTGCTTGCGCTGCGGAGAACGCGCTGCGCGCAGAGCTACAGCCGCGTAGAATGTATTATTGCTTATTTGGGCACAAACTGTACGTTTCTTGTAATTAGGGTGTTAGAATACTTAGAAGACATAATTTATGAACCGATAGAGTTGCCACAAGGCATAACCCATACTGCTCATTAAAGACAGTGCCCAATATCGAGTCTGCCAGCGTGGCCAATGGCTCCAGTCCAGCTTGGAAACGAAATCATAAAATACCCGAGAGTCAGGTTGGCACCCAATTTCAGTTTGATAATAGGCTACTTGACCCTTTTTAGGGTTCCGTAGTCAACTAGGAACCCTTATAGTTTCGCCATGTCTGTCTGTCCGTCCGTCCGTCCGTCCGTCCGCGGATAATCTCAGTAACCGTCAGCACTAGAAAGCTGAAATTTGGTACCAATATGTATATCAATCACGCCAACAAAGTGCAAAAATAAAAAATGGAAAAAAAATGTTTTATTAAGGTACCCCCCCTACATGTAAAGTGGGGGCTGATATTTTTTTTTATTCCAACCCCAACGTGTGATATATTATTGGATAGGTATTTAAAAATGAATACGGGTTTACTAAGATCGTTTTTTGATAATATTAATATTTTCGGAAATAATCGCTCCTAAAGGAAAAAAAAAAGTGCGCCCCCCCCCCCCTCTAACTTTTGAACCATATGTTTAAAAAATATGAAAAAAATCACAAAAGTAGAACTTTATAAAGACTTTCTAGGAAAATTGTTTTGAACTTGATAGGTACAGTAGTTTTTGAGAAAAATACGGAAAACTACGGAACCCTACACTGAGCGTGGCCCGACACGCTCTTGGCCGGTTTTTAAAGTCTGTCTTATATGATTAAGTATTGTCCAATTAACCGAAATAATGTGTCTATTCTTCAGGAGCTCAAAGTCAAACAAAGACTGTCAGATGTCGTTCACTCTCGCACCCTTAGCTATTTCGGTCACGTTACACGTAGGGAAGACTCCGCCATAGAGAGACTTGTTGTTCAGGGAAGAGTGGGCGGTACAAGACCCAGACTGCGCCCCTCAATGCGATGGACAGACCAAGTGAGGGCTCTCACCGGGTCACCCTTAAATCTCTGCGCGCGGAACGCTGCAAATAGAGCAATATGGCGGGAAACCATTAAAAAGGCAGCACAACGACCCCAATGACCACGACTACTCTGACAAGAGTATACGACTAAGAAGAAGAACCGAAATAAAATATTACGATATATTATTTTATTATGACCTAAAAACAGCAAAAAATATTTTTAAAGTATACTTTTACGTAATCAGGCGAAAACAACACAGACATGTTAATCTATAGATTTTCTGTGCATCAGGTCATTCTATTCAAAAACAACATTTTCTGACTTTTAAGTATGAAGGCATAAAGTTCAATATGTCAGTGATTGTTTTGACATGCAGTAAGGTTCGAATTTGATGACGTCACTATATCGCTGACAGAGTTTTCGGTGGCCAAAATAAATGAAAAATTACACACATTTTTAACCGAAAATACGTAGTCATCATACACTTTTAATACACAAAATCTATAAATATTGTTTTTTTTTTATGTCAAATACTACAGAAGACAATCATTTATTGTGCCAAATTCGATATGAGTCTAGTAGCGTATTCGTTAGGTACCTACTAGTTAGTAAGACTAGCTAGTTAGGAAGAGAATGTTGGAACTGAGTACTTCACAATACAACACAGCTGACAAAATTACAACAACATTAAATATTTGAACATACTAATTTAAAAACTACAACAATAAAAAACTTGTTTTAATATGAGTCTTGTTTATGTTACCATAATAAGTAATTAATATATACAAAGAATACAATGATACGATTCGGCGGTAACTAAAGGTGACTGTGCATTCCATAGTCATTAGAAATGTATTATGCCGACAGTAAAAAATGTCCTTTATTTCAGATGTACGATGAGTTGAACGATTTAGTAAAGGAATATACAGACACACTTGTAAGGACATCAGAAGACATGAAACTGGCGCATCTCAACTATTCCACTGTTAACTAGATTTAAGATCATTCATTAATTTTTTAAATAAAACGCATGAAATTCTGAATGCATATTGTTTTAATGTCATGTAGTTCACCTTCAACTGAAGTAACAATCACCAACCTTCACCTTCAAAATAAATATCCTTAAATTAAGTATAAATTCACAAAAATACATTTGAAACATGTTAGCATTTTAAAAATTACATTTTCAAGAAATAAATAAGAATAATATTCGACATAATGCCCAATATGCCCATCAATATATTTTACATAGACAATACAATTTTGGCTCTATTAAATGCTAAATTTATTCTAGAACTATTCATTTTATTAAGATGCTTAATGTCATGGAATTATTGGATGATGTACTGTATTACGTTATAATATTTGCGTTTAATACACAAGAGACAACCTTCACCTTAGACCAAACACCTAGTGTTTGCTGTAGATACATTGACATTGAAAAGTATATGAACGAAACTGTTGGCATAAAAGCTAAAATACAGTAGTAAAATATCTTCAAGAACACATTAAGTCACGTTTCGTATTGTAGGTATCAATATACTTAGCATATTTAACTTTACTAAGTAACGTTTTTCGTTAGCTATTCAGTTTAGTACATAAAATCAACACAAATCTAAAACCGGCCAAAAGCATGTCGGACCATGCTTGGTCAAAAAGTCAAAATATTCTTTATTCAAATAGGCTTACAATAAGCACTTTTAAATTGTCAACAATGTACAAGTTAGTGTGGGGTTCCCGTCTATCATAATAGCTGTACATAATGTACATGACATGACTTGACCCAAAAAAAGAGCTACCTATTGTACAGCTTAATCCATATAAGCATTTTGTTCAAATTTAATTATTATAATATTATTGCCATTAATTTTCTTGCAGTCAAAGACAAACTATAAATAGCAGTTTGTGACGCCGTGTCTTGCGTGGGCGACGGTCGCGCGACCGTCGCCGTCGCGTCTCATCGCATCGTCTACTTCCATATCGATAAGGTTTGATTTCGTATGCGTCGCATCGCCGTCGCGCGACCATCGTGCGACCGTCGCCCACGCAAGCCGCGGCGTGACAGGGGGCGGGTAAAAGGGGTTGTGTCTTGTATGCAGGGCCGGATTAAGGGTAGAGCGAGTGGAGCGGCCGCTCTAGGCGCCACATGGTAAGGGGCCGCCAAAATCGAGAATGTGGAAAAATCCATACAAAAAAATATACATTGTGTGGGCGCGTACATATCACAAACCGGCGAGAGGAGTCGGGTATTAATCCAACTATTGAAAATCTAGATTTGTAATTCAGGTTCTGGAAAGTTGCACCACATTGCCAACATATACCAAGATTCATAAGGGCGCTGTTGCTAGGGCGTCGTAAAAGGAGGATTTTAGCTCTTGACGAACCACATTGTTGTGCGGCACAACAACAAAGTTACGTTATAAAAATGCAAAATTATGAGTCTATCCGATAGTCCATAGCGGAGTTCCTCATAAAGCCAAAGGCGCAAAACGTCTCAGAGAGGCGCAATTTTGTGAGTCACAGGATATGATGAGCGAACTTCAAAGGACTAAGATCCCGAAGGGCACTTAGTGGCAAAATACCGAAATGGGCATCCCGACGGTGACGATTGAGTTCGCAGTTAATGTCTTAATCATAATAGTGATGGCGAAATATAAGGCCTAAAAATCGGGAACATAGGCGGTGAAGTCAAAATACCCTAAAATATGCCAAATACCGCAGCTCTGCAGTTGATCAAAGCTTGAAATCTCGCTACTTCCCCGCTAGCGGGTTGAGTCTTAATAAATTGCGCCAACAGGAAAAAAAATCGCGCTCGCTTCGCTCGCGCTCACTATTTATATCAGTTCTCGTGTAGTTACTTGGGAAAAATTCCGCGCCCGCGTTTTTATTTCAAGTCTGCTTTCCTGACTTGGCCACTATAGTACTCCATTTTGTTTGTTATTTTATGTACATGATATCCACGTTCAGCCCCACAACCATACTAGGGTGCGACTGCGAAATTTTAACCCTTGTCCCTTTCGTACTCTGTATGATGAAATCCATAAATTCTGTAGGTATTGCGTTAATCTTCAAATTACGGCAATACTATGAAAAAATTTTATCTGCGTCGTACAACTTCTTCCCAAGGGCGCCGAAACACAAACTCGCTCTACCCTGATCGAGAGCACGGGCCGGCGCTGCTTGTATGGATTCAAATGGGTTATTTTAACGTCAATAATTTACCTACATATATATCTCCTTTAACGGGCGGACAACTTTACTTTCAAGCCGCATACTGTTAAATAAACACTAGTAATTGTACATCTCTGGATTAATTACATTAGAGATGGGTTGAATATAGCTGAAAACAAATGTTCACCAAATTAAATGCTTACTGCTCTTCATTGATTTTTTATGAGATAGTTTATCATGTCTCCCCGGGATGTCCAATTCTTGTGGATATAATAGAGGATATATCTCTAAATTCCCAATCCTCCAACCAAAAAAAAAAGTTTATAATGATAATAATTGGGTCATATGTGACATAACCATAACATAATATATACATAGTTATTAGTGGTTATGTAGTTCAGTGGTCATATTAATAAATTACCTTTCTGTCATCATGTTTGTAATTTTTTAACTAGTATGTAATTGTGACTAAGTAATTGAATTACACTAAGTATGTGAAACAAGATTGTCAAAAAATTTTTTAAATTTGGAACATCATCATAAATTGTGAGGAACTCAATTGTGTCGCTTAACTTCAAAAGTGGGTAAATCCATTCTGCTATAAGGTTGATTATCTTTAAGATCATATTGTATTTTTTATATAATCAACCTTATAGCAGAACGGATTTACCCACTTTTGAAGTTAAGCGACACAATTGTATGTTTATGTAATGTCAAATTCATTTTACTTAAATAAATGTGTCATTCTTAGACGAAAGGTACCTCTTTCAAAATTCATACCTAAATAATAGTAAGATAAAATGTAACACATCACTAACCAAATGGTAACATCTGAGCAATTAATTTGCTTAACTGTGTTTAGTTCTTACTCTCATTATGCTAAACACTAGCTTAACAAGCTTCTCATAAATAAGAAACATCAATGCAGCCGTCATTACTGTTTGTAGTAATTTAGCTTCAAGACCACGGAACATTAGCCATGGGTTTGATTTTACATCTCGGAACAGAGGCTTCATGCTAGTGCCAGAGCGCAGTCTCATCTGCACCAGCTGGAGTGGGTATGTGACCGTTGTTGCAATGGCTTTAGCAAATGCACCCACTAAGAAAGCAGCATAATAGCTCTTGAAATGGCCAGTTGACACAAGGTGCCTTTTCAAGGCCTCATACACCATGAACTGTATGGCAGGGTTTGAAACCAACAGCAAGGAAGGAACCGTGCCTGACCACAGACCTTTCACTCCTTCTTTCTTAAAGAGTGTGACTAGACCTTCGAATAAACTACTATAAGTATTTTTATCCAACTTCATTCTTGTATTAACAACCCATAGGGGTGAAGTAATAAGGACATTGATACTACCTGCAGCAATACCATACATTAAATCTTGTAATGCTGATGAGCTGGAGGAAGCAGTTCTACGCAAACCATGGAATGTGTAAAAATACACAAAGTTGGAAATAGACAGAGACTGCAGTACTGGAGCTAGGCCTCTGTACAAAGAGTCTATACCTTCCTCATTTGCGAGTTTTACAAGTAGTTCCCATGAAGATGACCCTTGGTACTTATTGGAGTCTTCAACTGCAAAGAAACAAATCAAACAATGATAAGATCATCTACAAACAGCAAAAGCATGTATGTTATTGACAGAAACTGTATAAATACCTTGTAACCTTGACCTCAGTGTATCCAGTGGATAAAATGCAGCCATACTTGCAACACTTCCCTAAAAACAAGAGTACATTAATAATACATAGATTATTAAAAAAATATGTAGATATTTCACATCAAATCAAAGTAAAGCAATTGCATGAGGTACCTTTGAAATGTTACACAACTAATATATAATATACCTCATAAAAATTTTATATTTAACTATTTATTTACACACTTTTGTAACACAATTTAGAATAAACATTTTTGTTTATTGAGTGCATAGCCGACATTAAATCAACTAGTATGTATAAAAAGTTCTTACCGTAGCCCCAGCCAGGGCATGCACGAGGGTCTCATAGCTAAACAGAGAAGGATTTGGTGGTGCCATTTTTTGTGTAATAGGGCTTCCCTGAGTTTACAAAGACTTCATTTCTTGATGTTATCCATGTAATGTTCAGCGAACAAGCACTAATTGATACAGTCACAGTTGTTCGAGGTTCGATTAACGCTAATATTAATGTACTTAATGAATTATTACATTTGCTTTATTTTAGTTACGATATCTACTCCACGCGCGTCATCTCCTCAATCCAATAAATCCGATAATGAGATTCTCATTGACAGCCCACAAGTATGATATGACTTTGACAGTTATTATTTTTTTTTACAAATAGTGTTGTATCTTGATCGGTATGAGCACTGAACAAGTGCTTCTTTTTCTTTTTACTGCAGAAGCAGGGAAATTACCGATGAAGGCTATGAACTGTACAGTACATTGAATATGTAGAGCAATGTGTAGGGTTTGCTCACCACTTCTTGAATCAAGACTTGATCAAGACGCAAATACGTAAGGTTTAGGGTGCGCGCACACGGGCGATAAAGTTGCTCGGCGACTATCGTATTTGTATGAAAAGTTGCGTCGCCTCGTGTGCGCACCTTCATACTAGCCCATAGACCGAGCGATGGAGACAAAACAGTTTTGTCTCCCGTCTGTGGGGGCCCTTATGGAGCCGTGAGTGAAGTGACACTGACAGTACAATGTAGTGTGTGTACTACACCTTACCCACACACGTGTATTCGTCTACTATATAAGATGTCACTTATGTTATTCTACACATTATAGACCTATACTCCAAGTCTGTTGTATCATTCAACGTCCCACATCACATGGTTTTTTTTTTTTTTTTTTTTTTTTTTTTTTTTTTTTTTTTTTTTTTTTTTTTTTTTTGGAGTATAGGTCTATAATGTGTAGAATAACATAAGTGACATCTTATATAGTAGACGAATACACGTGTGTGGGTAAGGTGTAGTACACACACTACAACAAAAAGGGGTGGAGATTTTTCATAAGAAAAGTATTACCATATAAATGAAAATTTTCTCCATTTGGAAGAAAAATTTTGGTTAAAATTTTAAGCTTCTCATCCGCTGTTATATTTTTTTACTTGTATTTTTATTAAAAGTGATGTTTTAAATATATACAAATGATAAAATGAGTAACATTTTAACTAAACTAGAAGTAAAAAGTTAATTAGTGTTTATTTTAAGTTCAGGTATAGCAACTCTTAAAATTGTCAAGTTGTATTTTTCTTTTGCTAGGTTGTCAATTTATTTATGTTTGAAAAGTTGTGTTTTAGCTTTATATTAATGTTATGTTTTTATTTCTAAAAGTATCTTTAATTCTTTATACAGTGTTAATTGGAAATTTAACCAAAGACAAATAGATTATGTGATTGGAAACAGTCGTGGTAGTTTCCTGCGTACAATTTGATTATATATAATCAAGTTTTGGTATTGAATCACAGCTTACAGGATGAGGGTCTTCATGGCAGAGGATAATCTTTGTGCCCAAAATTTATTAAAACTAGTTTCACACGGAAATGCTATAATTGCCGAAATTCTAAGACTTAAGGATCATATACCACCAATCTTTTAGTAAGTGATCTTATTTATTTAGGTTCTACCTATAGCTGAAACTTTTTATTTTAAGTATTATGTGCTGTATTCTTTTCCTGTACAATAAAGTGTTTACTTACTTAGCTACCTGAATAACTAATTTAAAACGCTAACTATCGCGGTAACCGAAGACAATATTAATTTAAAACGAATTACATGTTCATTGTAGCAGTTTTATTTTATAATATGATTTCGAAGCTACCTTCTAGATAATCCATATAAATATGTATATCTTATGGTTTAATTTATCATTGTTGCAGCTTGGAAAATAAAGAACTTCAGCAAAAATATCAAGATGTTATCATGGACTTTGGATATTTAAAAATTGCAGACAACCAGGAAAAGAAAATCAATATGAATGTGGTCAGTGGTCCTAATTAGTCATTACCTAAACTACATAGTACTATACTGATGTTGTTAGTCTTTGGTCTAGGTTTTGATATTGCTCACTAAAGTTGTGTAAATAATAATCATTTGTGTCATTTTAAAGCAAAATTTATCACATTGAACTCATTGAAGCTTAAGCATGAAGATGTTCTAACAGGTAATTCATATAAAGATACAAGCAGATTTCATTCTTATGGTCAGCAAACTGTGGTACATTGTCTTGAATACAACACAGAAATATAACTGGCTCAAAATATTTTCTTAATAGAAAGCAGCCAGGCCAACAGTTGATAAAAAAGGTATTAACATTGTTGTATAAGTAACTAAAAATACAAATAATATATGATGACGCTTTGTTTTATAGAAACTGCAAGATTTGGATGATGATCTCAAGGAAAAGTATCTAGAAATCATAAACCGTTTCTACTTGCTGTTTGAAAATATCCATCAATACATAATTGATCTGAACTCATTTGTGGAACAGCTATATGATGGAGCATTTATTCAGCAGAACATTGAGACAGTCATGAAAGATATTGAAGGAAAACAACTACTGGTATGGGATATACACCATGTTTATATTGTTTTCCGTAAAATTCGACATGTCGTTAGGTTCGTTATCCGGAAGCACCCTGTATAATATCACTTTTAGTTAAATTCGCAAAAAAAAATTTTCATCGTTTTCATACAAAATAAGTGAATTAATTAGTGTGAGAGACCCTTAAGAATAATATTCAAGTTAGTGTCAAGTGATTGACGACACATGTCAAAACAAATAACATTGGGAAGTGGTAAATGCTGACACACACATGTTCAGTAGCTATTTTTATTTTTTTAATAACTCTATAACCGTAAGAGTTAAGACACTAGTTTCTTAGAGAAAATAATTGTATTTGATCTAAAGAACCATCCCTGAAAGTTAACAGAATTCAATAAAAACAGGGTGTATATTTTTTAAGTTTACTCGGGCTAACATAAATAATTGTAAATATGCATTATGTCTAAGACGGCATTATTAGTCTCTTTCAATTAGCAGATTGATTAATACTATTCTTTATTGGACAAAAATAACACTAAATATTTTACAACCAAGTATCCGCAACGCAGGCTTTGTCATGAGGTTACAGCTTCGGCAGAGGTTATTAGCAGATGAGAGTACTTTTTCCTACAAGCATTTCAAGTCATCTTTTCCTACAAGCATTTCAAGTCATCTTTTCGAGCATTGAACTTACTTATCTTATCAAGTTTTAGTCTCTAGTCAATAAGGTTCAAATTCTAAATCCCTTTTGAACCCTTTATTAAATACGAATAATCTCTTTCTAGCAAAGACATATGAAAATGACAAATAGAGACAAAAAATAATTACGAATGATTTCTTAGATTGTTTAAAATTTAACTCAATATGTTTTTGGACTTGACTACCATTAAACATTTTCAGTGTGAGTCACTTTATTTGTATGGCTCCATGCTGCTACTATGTGACCTCTACATACCAGGAATAATAAGAGAAAGGTTGCTAGTAGCTTTCTACCGCTACAGTACCAGTCAGTCCCAGTCCAATGTTGATGATGTGTGCAAACTACTCCGGGATACTGGGTATGACCAGTTACATAAGAAGAGGCCTGCTGACTATCCTGTTGAATATTTTGGGTAAGCAACTATTTTACTTTCAAATACCAAACACTAGCTTCTTACAGAATGTTAATTTTAAAGAAAATAAGGGACCACTCCCCTCAAGGATACATATACGATGACATGAGGCGTGAAATTGTAACATTTTCTAGCTGTACGAGTTTTTCGAAATACCTGCAATTGATTTTCAGTAGTCAATTTTACGGTAGGGTTGCCACACAACACTCACGATGTCTGAATGTGTTACTTGACCTTTTCTCATGTTTACATTTGCTAATCTGCTAATATGATGTGGTCAAATTATGGGTACCTAAATCTTATTTCTGTTGCTGTTTTAGGCGAATAAACATCCACCCGTATTTCATAGAAAAGGTTGTTGGAAAATTGAGATCAGAGGACATTTACAACCAACTAGCTGTGTACACGATGCCGGAACACCAGGCCTCCGCGCTTGCCACGCAGGCCAGCATGCTCGTGGTCTGCCTATTCTTCATACCACAATACCTACATAACGACGTTTCCAAGATGAGAGAGATAGCTGACAAGTTCTTCCCAAGCAACTGGATAGTCCCTATCTACATGGGAGTCACTATCAATGTCATAGATTATTGGGAGAATTTTAAAGCTGCAAAAACCGCACTCACCAATACATGCAACAGTAAAATGGTCAAAGAGGTATTCTCTAAAAGAGGAAGCGCTGTACCCATGCTGATCAATAAAACACACCAGCTTTTAAAAGAAGGCGTGATGACTAACGACTTTGTTTTGGACAACATTAACAAAATATTAAACTTACTGATAAATTCTAACTTCGTTCTACGTTGGCTTCTGCTCCATAATAGCAACGTGATATTTTACGACAATAACAAAAAGGGCAAACAATTGAAGGAGCTAGTTATAAAAGAGTCTAACTATGATGCACTGAAAATTCTAGAGCTCCTCATAAGCACTGCTGAGTTGGAATTGAAGGTCAGAGAAATGTTGAACAGATTACTAGAGAGCAGAAACGAAACATGGAATACCAGCAAAGCTGAAGCATTGGAAGCTCTCAACAATCTAGCAGAACTTTTCTCTGGTGACAAATCTTTCGCAAAAGTTCAAGGGAATGACCAGTTGAAGCAATGGTTTACTAACATTGCGAATCAGATAAAATCAGTTGGAGATTCGATCAGCACAAAATCTATGAAGAAAATTACGCAGCTTATACAAGCGTTAGACGAAGTTGAAGAGTTTCATAGTATTAAAAGCACTTCAACCGTCGTTCAGTTCCTTTCAGAAACTAAAGACGCATTGAAGAATGCCCTCAGAGCTGCGTCGTTAAAAGACGACTCTCTAGTGACTTTGGAAATCGCAGCTGACGTGAGTTACGCGTGGTGCATAATCGACTCGTATACGCAATTCATGCAAGAAAGCATAAAAGACAATCCTGCAATCACAAGTAGATTGAGAGCTTTATTTCTGAAACTGGCAAGTGCCATGGAAATACCACTACTGAGAATAAACCAGGCTCACAGTGACGATCTTGTGTCAGTATCTCAGTATTATAGTAATGAATTGATAAAATACATCCAAAAGGTGCTACAGATTATTCCGCAGATGGTATTTAGTATAGTGGAGAAAATTATCGATCTACAGACGTGGACTATTAAGGAAATACCGACGAGGTTGGATAAGGAGAGGCTAAAGGAGTTTGCTCAGCTGGAGCACAGAATGGAGGTGGCGAGGCTCACACATTCCGCATCTACATTCACAACAGGTGAGTTAACTCACAACTCCATGAAACAAACTATCTAACTATATTGGTATTTCATCTCACAAAAGATCTTTGGTCTGAGTTCTGATCTAGATTTTTTTCCGGATTGACTTAAAATGTTACTCCTAACAGTCATCAGATGTCGATATTTTGTACCTATGAGAGGGTCAACCGTCTTTGTGATATGGTGCATAGTAAATATGACCTCCTTAATATTCATTTTATTTTCCAATTTAGGTATCTTGGACATGCGCTCTACTCTAGTAGGTGTCATAAGAGTGGACCCAGCAGAACTATTAGAAGAAGGCTTGCTCAAAGAGCTCGACACCCACATAAGCAAGAAGTTCGTAGAGTTCCTTGAGCCCCAGACCAAGAAACCGCTAGCTCCGAACACGTTGTTGGCACGACTGCAGAAGTTGGCGGAGAGTATGGATGGCTACAAAAGATCTTTAGAATATATTCAAGATTATATTAACATGCACGGGTTACGGATTTGGCAAAAACAGGTGAAGTAAATTTGATTGATTTTGTAATATTGTCATTTCAACATCAAACCTTAACTCTTTGAAGTAAAGATCGAATTCACGCTGCTTGATAAGGATTAGGCTCATAACTTTATTATAAGGATCATTTATGATAACTAGGCTAGCCGTATGCCCCAGCAGCAACTTTTATTGGTCCAGTTTGGTCTTTGAACAATAGAGTCCCAGTGAAAAAATGTCCAACCCAGTTGTAAAAGAGCTTATAAGTGTTATGTAGAACGTATACTCCTTTACAATTATTGTGCTACGCGATCGTTGTACCCCTTTTCTCTAGGGCCACCATTTTTACCTTTAAAAATCGTTTACAGGTATCTGCCATAATAGTCGACAGCGTGGCCAAAGAGATTAGCCTGCGTAAAGGCGTGACGCTGTACAGCCCCTCCGCCGGGTTCATGGGCAGTCTTGCAAGACAAATTGTGCAGCTTACTGATGCAAGGTACTTTATTCCTTTTTAGGGTTCCGTACCAAAAAGGTACAACAGGAACCCTTATGGTGCGACTCTGTCCGTCTGTCACATTGTTAAATATCTCGAGAACTACTTATGCTATCGATATGAAATTTGGAATAGTTATAAACATTGTGAACCTCTACAAGTTGAAAGTATTTTTTTTTTAATTAATTAATATCAATGATAGAAAATGGCTAAAATGGAAGGGGGGCAAACTGAAAATTTCAAGTAACTAGGTCAAGAGGGGTATCGTTAGAAAGAGCTCAAATTGTACATATCAAAACTATTTTTTATAATTTTTTGGTTGTGGAAAAAAAATGTTTTTTGAAGGAAAATGTAAAAAAATATACCGTTCCCCCCCCTTATCTCCGAAGTTTACCAACATAAATTTATGAAATTTTCACCAAACATGGCTATTATAATGAATATTACAGGAAAAATAAAATCGTACACGTATCTTGAAAACTTTTTTTTATTTATAAAAAACCTTTCAGATTTACATTTTCAATTTCAACACCCTTGCGGGTGTTTATTGTACCTGTATTTATTAACAAAATAACAATGAAATTACCTGCTTTCAAATAGAGGCACAATGGTTAAAATCGGTTCACGCAATAAACAATTATTCCATAAAAATCATCTTCCATACTAGCTAGCGCGCATTAGTTTACTCAATTTGCCGATAGATGTCGCTGTACGTTGAACGCTCATTTCCTACATCGCGTTTTTCCTGATATAATGAGGTCGGTTCAGGAGCGTCCTTGCGACATGTCGTAAGTCGTAAACTATTGAAGTCGGAATAGTCTTGATTTTATTTGGACGTTGCCTAACAATAAAATTGTATATTAAAATATTACTTGTTATGTGGCAAATTGAGTCTTGATGGATTTAGTCAAATCTGTAGAGTTCTATGAATAAAATTTTGATGATTCAACTATTGAAAGTTTGTACGGAACCCTCGGTGAGCGAGTCCGACTCGCACTTGACCGGTTTTTTTTATGGGAACTGTAATAACAAGTATACAATTCAGCCGCGTAATTTTTTTTTAAATTCAGATACTTTCGGCTCGGCATAGAACTAGGAAGTAGGAGGAACTAGGCCATCCCTATCGCACTTTTTGTAAGTGCGATAGGGACGGTCAGATGTTTTATCATTTATTGCGCGGCTATGATTGCCTGCCTGATAACATTAGGAAAAGGTAAGGCTAGAAAGGGTCAAATTGATTTATTCGATTTTGAAGTTTAGGGACTAATTACAGATCGCCATGGATTGTGGCTGCAAAGTTGATCTATAGATTCCGATTTGTCGAATTTTAAGTATTTGTTTCATAATTTTTTATGTTTTGATTCCAGAGTGTGCTGCTACATCAGCATTTGCACCGCATGGTACGACATCAAAACTCAAACTGAAATAGTGAACACAAAAACCTTCGCAAAACTGAATGAAGCCATCGGAGTGGCGGGACTCCACGGCTTAGACACCTTATTCGCGTTCATGATCAAAAACCAACTTCACGCGGTACAGAACATATTCAGAACGGGACAAGACAAAATCAATGTTAACTCTTTAAACGCTGATGTGAAGGACACGGAACTAGCGATAACGAAGGGACAGAAGGTTTACCAGCAGTTAGCGGATGCAATCGTGTTGATTGGGAGTTTGCAGATTCTTAGAAGGCATATAGCGTATCAATTGAATAGTTCGGCGAAGTTCGACTCTGCGCATTTGGAGGCGTCTCTGCAGACGATGAATGAGTAAGAATTATTTTAATCACTTTTATTAAAAAAGTAAGGTGTGAAAACGCCGTCCTAACCGTTGCTGTACATGCACTGCTTGCCAAAAAGAATAGAAATTAAAAAGTGGCAACATCGTAGTGTCGTCCCGTTTTCTCACACATATTGATTTAAATAAATAAATATTGGGGAAATCTTACACATATCAACTTAGCCCCAAACTAAGCAACGCTTGGGATTTGAAAGAAATGACACTACAATATTGCCACTTTTGATTATCTACTCTTTTTTGCCAGGCTCTAAAATGAATGCTTTTTAAGTGCCTGTAAAAACAATGTTCGAATTTACAATTCTTTTCACAGAGCACTGCTAAACGAATTAAAATCCGAAGACCCCGAGTCAAAACAGAAAGTGACATCAGAACTTTTGAAATACTTGGAGGACTACCTAGTGAGGTGTGGGATTTACGAGCCATTCGACAAGATCTACATCAGGAACGCCACCGAGTTCAACATTGCTGACGTCGGCCGTGTCTGCGCCACGTTGCTGATATCTCAACTGGGCAAGATGCAGTTTTGCACTTCTACTGGTATGTTAACAAGTGTCTGTGTCAACTGTGACGCATTACTGCAGTTGAAAAATGTGTTCTATGACATTGATGCATCAAAGCGGTTCGTTTACCGTGAACCACGTTTGATGTGTTGTTTCCGTGTCACACTTACGTGCGAATTTATAAGTGCGACAAAGGGGAAACACGTCGAACAAGGTTTGAGGTGCAAGTGGGCCATCTGAGCAGTTTTGCGTAATCCTATTATAAGTTCATTTTTGAGTAACTTTTATTTACCTATATTTGTATACTTGATGTTACTGCACCTATTACCTAACTTTATTGTTCTTTCAGGTGACCTTATCGCCAGAAAACCTGGAGACAACATTGATGGCTACCCCCTTGTGGTGGGCATATACACGCTTCTGCGCCAAGCAGGAAAGGATAATATCGAGACATTTGTTGGGTTCCTCAGTGCCTATATGAAAGGCGTTACTTTATCTAAGTGAGTATGACATATCGCGTCTCTCCACATCTATTGACAAAAGCCATTGACGGATACAGTGCGATTAAAATCAGTGAACGATTCGGCTTTTAGCCTTCGGCTTCGGCTCTTATCGGGATCGCATAAGTGCGAGCAAGATATATATAAAACCCGAATCGTTAACTGATGTTAATCATACTGTATCTTTTGTTTGACATAAAGATTTTGTGTTTGCCATGACATAAGCATTCAATACGCGTCGATAGGCGAGAGAAACTGTGTTGCTTAACTTCAAACTTAAGTTACTATATATATAATTATATACTCTGTAATAGAATCAACCTTATAGCAGAATGGATTTACCCGAGTATGAAGTTAAGCAACACAACTTCAGATCATGCATGGGGAAGTAGAATTCATTATAACCAAATGTCTGAGCTATTTTACAACATTCAGTGCCAGTGACCGGATAGTTGGGGGTCTGTTATCTAAATATATAAAAGAAGAAACTGATTGACTGACTGACATATCAAAGCACAGCCGAAACCGCTAGTCCTAAGAGATTCCAAATTTAGCATGTAGGTTCCTTATAAGGTGTTGAGGAGCACTAAGAAAGGATTTTTCAAAATTCACCTCCTAGGGGGGGGTGAAATGGGGGTTCAAAGCTTGTATGGGGAAACAAGATTAGATTAGTATGCGGGTGGAGCCGCGGGAAAAAGCTAGTTATACATATACGAGATTTCAGTATGTGCTACCACGGAACGTGCTGAAACACTAATTGAAATAAAAAAAAACCTTAACTCCCCTTTTCCTAGTCAGTATAAATAATTAGGATTACTGATCACCAGGGAGGGTGTATTCACTCCTTTCAGTTTCATTTGTAAAGGTTAAATTAAAAGAAAACACAAAATAAAGTTTTTTTCTTATTCATGTTTTCAGGTCAAAATCATCAGATGGATCATGTGAAGGTGCCATGGTTGGAAGGGTGTTAGAAATATTCTGTGAAACATTCAAGTATAGTTACAATAAAATTGAGGATAAACTCCCTATAGCAATGCTGACACAAACATTCCAGAAATAATTTATACCATGCATTTATGTATAAGAAAATAACTTGTTTAATATTAAGAAAAAAACTTTTTAATATTTGAATTATAATTAACTTAATATTTTTATATGAATTTCGTTTCATTAAATTCGTTTATTTATCTGCATATGGGTTCCCTCTATTTGGCATAACTTTAATTGTCCGAAACGATTTTCGCATAACAGACTTCGCATAATCGATTTTCGCCGAATGTTAATTTGGCAGAAAACTTATTTGTCATAATCGAAAATAATACGAATAACACATTGTCCGAAAATAAGTTCGCATAATTCTGTTTACGCCGATTGTTCTTATGAATAAAATTAATTCGCATAATTGTATTTGGCATATTTCTTAAAATCAGAATATCCACCCATACTAAATGCTGTGAAGAGAGTCGGTTTGGTTAGGTTAGAACTGCGACCTCAACAAATAAAACATTTTGTCAAGAATTTCGGTTAGGTTAGGTTAGAACTGCAACATTAATATAGTAGTATTACCTATGATAAAAATTCTGCGTAGTAAATTTCCACTAAACCATGTTATGCAGAAATAATTTATGCATAAAAACCATTCGGCGAATAACCTTTATGCATGAAATATATTCGGACAAACAAAAATATGCCTAGACAAATTATGCGTAACTATACTATGCCATAACAGATTATGCGAAAGGTGAATTATGCCAATATAGAATATGCCAAAAAGAATTCTCGATTGTAAAATTATGCCAAAACAAGGGGAACTGCATATTACTAGAAGTAACAGAATAGATATCAACCATTTGACAAACAAAACCAAATGAAAGTGATGAATAAGTCACAGTGACGTTAATTAGCTTAGTCTATTCTTTAACCATATGCATTGCATAAATTAACAGCTCATGTCTCTTAAGTATAATTTTGTCTAGCAAGCTCAGGATTGAATTGTGAATTATATTTTGGTTTAACTCTTGTTACACCAGATTCTGGCTGCTTCTGAGTGGTTGTGGGGTTGAGTCCACTCAAAAACATCTCTGTTTTCAGTTTCTCTTTTTGTTCTCGTTTCAACCGTTCCTCTCTGAGCTTAAGAAGCTTCTTTTGTTTTTCATCTTTGTCTTTCTTGTGCTTTTTACTTTTATGTTTATGTTTACTCTTTCTTTGTGGACTAGTTACAGCTGTTTCAATTTTATTTGAACTTTTACTTGTAGATACACTATTATTTTTCCCAGTGCAATATTGACTAAACTGCTGAAGTGGATCTAACTTTTGCTTGGCCTTCCAGGCAACTTCTCCATTTTTAATATCACTTTCTTTTGTCCTCGACTTGCCATCTTCGTCTCTGAGTACCAATTTGTCATAAGTATCCTTGATTTCACTGGACCTTGAAAACCTAGATGCATCTGGCAAGACTTCATACCAATTTTTCTTTTTGAGTGCCTCATTGGTATCCTGTCCTAAGTAAGTGAGATAACCAATTTTCTTTTCATACTCTTCCTTTTTTTCTTTGACTTCTTTGTCATGATCTTTATTTGTTGCTTTAACGGCATGCTCTAAGTCAACAAATAGATTGATGTGCTCTTGTTGTTGAGGTTGGGATGTTTCAGGATGAGGCTCTTGGTCACTGATGCCTAGTTCAAGCAACTTTTCTTTACTTTTATGCTTCAGTATGTTAAGTCTGGCTTCCCGATCTGCATTTTCAATTCTCAATCTCTCTTCTTTTTCTTTTTCTGCTGCTTCAGCTTCATCTCTTCTCACTCTTGCAATGTTCTCTTTTGTTCTCACATGCCATCTGAAATAAAAATTATGTGGCTAAGTTAAATGTTTTATTGTGTTTATATTTTAATATACATAATGTGATACATAACATGGGCTAAAAGCATTCATATAATATCAGCTTATTGATCTCACAAGTTGCAATCGTCAATCGATTCATTTTATGAAATTAGGTGACCAGATTCTATAACAATCGAATTTTTTGAAATTTTCTTAAATCGTGGAAAATATGAACCATCCATTGCACTTAAAACTGTTTATAAATATCGTGTTGCAAGACACTTCAGCGATTATTGTATAGTTTAGATCTTCTTCTTCTTATCGTGTCGAGGTTCCTTTCTTATACAGTAGATGCCCAATAGGCAGCAGCATTAACAGCCCTGGCTGGCTGGTCTAGCGCACCCTGGGCAACGTTCGGTATTCATTTACCGAGCGGCTAATCCTTTCACCACGATGGTTCCACCAAATTATACATGCGATAGTTTAGATTGGAATAAATAATGGCTATTCCATTAGCACTAAAACTTGCCTTTTTTTAGGTAGGATATTCATGTCGAAATATTTCCCACTCTGGCCGTAGCTGACCAATTACTAGTTTTAACAACAATAATTAGGTAAAAAATCGCTCGAGAAGAGTTTCATGAATTATTATGAAATAAAAACATTTATATTCCATCCATTGACGTTTGACGTTCAATTGACGTTTGTTAGGTTCCATAGACAAAGTAACTATCTGATATGGGAAGAAACGTTTCGTATTTTTCCTAATGTTGGCCAGTCTGATACATGCCGAGAAATAACCAAGTATTTTTGATGTATGGCAATACTCAAATAGTCGTGTTGGATTCTCTATGGAAGTAATAGAGTACGTCAACCATTTTGATCATATTATTTTTCCATATGCAATCAATGATATTTCAAAAGCGACTTTGTTCTTTACCCAGTACGGTTTGTTTTAATATTTACAGAAACCTGAATAAAATTATTAGTAACGTAATAATACTTGTTGTAGTAGCATAAAATGGACGCGAAAAAACTTAGCTTGAGTTTTACTTATTTCATTGAAAATTAAGTAAAGTGAAACCTTTAAAATTCATACAATAATAGATTGTTTACATATTACATCAGTTACTTTACAGTGACAGTGAAAGACATTATGTGAAGATATAAGACATTTATTTTGTGTTACTTTAAAGTTGTTTCGATTTATTTATACATATAGGTTATAATAATTATAAACTAAATAGAAAATATGGATGTTGTAGAAGAGTCTGTAGGTCAGAGTGTTTTAAGCGAAGAAATGTTAATTAATGTGAACGATGGGACGCATTGTATATCCAGCGCGGCAGACGAGATTCCTACGCAGAACGGTGTCGCCGAAACTGGTGCCATGGCCAACTCTGATTTAGTGGCAATGGCCGAGACCACCGTCCAGGATCAGGATCAAATCCAGGTTGACAGCACGACTGATCATATGCATGAGCCAGCAGATACTAATAAAATTAGTGGAGCAATCTCTACAGAAACTGTTGTTTCTACTGAGCCTAGTGCTGAAGCAGTGCCATTAACTACTGAAGGCGACAATCAACTAACTACTGAAAACCAAGCAGACTTGATTGCTATTATGCCAGATTTGGCTTCTAAAATACCTGAAGAAATATCAGAGTTACTTGTTGGGCAATCTGAAGAGATTATTGAAGAAGTTATTCCGCAAGCAGAGGGTTCAACAGCGGAAATGAATGTAGAGTCTAGTGACCAAGTGACTTTTAAAACTGAAATTTTGGTTGAGAGAAATGAAAATGATGCTAATGAGATTGATAATAAAAATGCAGGTCAAACTGATGAGCTTGATGCCTCCAAGAGCATGCTCAGTGCATTGAGTGATGTGCTACACTCGGACAACATGGAGAATAATAATGGTTCAGTGAGAGAAGAAGTTTTAAACAAAGAAGAACTATTAAGCATTTTGGAAGGCAGTGTGGAACAAACAAATGAACAGTATAGTAAGATTATTCCAGACGATCATAAAAAAGTAAAAACCATGGAAGCTCAGTTGGCTTTACAGCAGTTAACTAGATTGAAAACTAAAAGAAATGCAAGAACACCAAGTAGAAAAAAATATGAGAAAAGGCTTTCACAAAATAGTGGTGAAGCAAAATCAAATAAAGGAGAAACATTAGCAGATGAAAATGAGATGAATTCTGAGGCACCCAAACCTAAAAAAATTACAAAGGTTTCAGGCACATCTAAGTCTCCAATTGTTACTGCTTCAGACAGCAAAATAATCAAGAAGGAAAAGAAATCATTAGAAGACAAACAACAAAGTATTGGTACGGATACAAAGACTAAAAAAAATAGACATACAGATTCTGAAATAACAATGAATGATCCTAAATCAGTAACTAAGACCAAAAGAAGCAGAAAACTTGTAGACACTGTTTTAAACTCAGAAAATCCAATTGAAACTAGGGTAAAGAAAGATAACCATAATGCATCTGCTAATAATATGGGAGTTGATGAAGATGATGACACAGAGACTGATGCTAATAAATCAAGTAGTGTTAAAGATAAGATTGTGAATGACCTGGTAAGAGATTGGGAAGATGATGAACCAACAAAAGATGATGCTGATGAAAAACTGTTGGAGGAAAGTCAGGGCCTTATCAAGTCTGCTGAAGTACTTACAACAACAATTGAAACTGTTGCTGAGTCAGACCGCATTGATGGATCATCTATTGATTCATCTACCAGTGATGGAACCGCAACTAATAAGACTGCAGATGATGGTCAGCCACAGCGCAGACTTGGTAGAGTTATTAAGAAGAAAGTCATATTTGACCCTGATAATCCTGACACATTTACTAAGGGTAAGGTTCCTGCCAAGCCCAAAGAGGCATCTTCTGATAAGGAGCAGCCATCTCCTAAAAAAATTAAGACTGAAATACAGCAAAGGCCAAAATCAAAGTCACCAACAGGAAAAATGCACTGGAAAAAACCACCACCAAAAGCCAGTAAAACAAATAAAAGACTTTCTGAAGTTGACAAGTTATTAATGGATGAGGGTGCTGTAAATATGATATACCAGCTTACACCTGAAGCTCCAAAAGGCAAAAAGAATATGAGAACCAAAGCAGAATTTATCAAGAAAATCCAGAGTTCAACTCCAGATGGCAAAGAAATGAAATTTAGGGAAAGGAAGAAGGAGTGTATCAAAGAGGAAGCGGAAGCTAAGAAGATTGCAGGTGGAAAGCAAAGGGGGTCTCTTAGTAGTTCAATTAAGTCAACAGGTGAGGATTTTGAGACTCACAGTGCTGATGATTCAATTATCTATCGTCGTCATTCTTCAAGCTCCTATTCTAGTAACTGTATGAGCCCACTCAGGATTACTGACCAAGATTCCAGTGCAATACAAGACTCCTCGCGTTTCTCCAGGCAAATGTCCGATAGCCGGAACCTCTCAAATGCTGATGAAGAATCAATTGAGCAAAAATCTGAATTATTCATGTCTGATTCGAATGTAGCATCACCTAGTGAAGTAATCAACAAAACTGACTGTTTGTCTATTAAACAAAAGCTGAACTCCAAACTCCAAAATGTTTTGAACAAAAGAAAACGTGAGAACACAAAGACAGATAAGCCTGCAAAACAGAAGAGAGTGGCTCCTAAATATGATGAAAATGCTGTCAAGAATGAGGAGCAACAACAACTGTCCAAGCTAAAGAATTTGACTGTGAAATTTGAAAATAACTTAGCAGAAATTTATGTAAAACGGAAAGAAGGCCGATATACTGTTGAGGTTTGTAAATTTTACAAAGATTATTTTAATTTTTTGATTATTCAAAATTAAGCTGTACTTACATTTGTTTTATTTTCAGACTCTGAAAGATCTTGAACTGGCGTTAGCATACGTTAACAATAAGGAGGACATCGCCGTGACCCTGCTGTCCTCAGAATGTGGAACACTATGCTCATCTATTGATTTAAGTCCCCTGCTCAATCAGGATGATGAGGTCAAAACTACCAATGCTGTCATATTTGCAGAAACTATAAGGTGATTTATACTTATTCATGTTGGCAGCAGAGGCTGATGAATTTTTGGCAGGTCTAAATTCAGCTTAATGCAGATATAGGCTAGACTACCTTTAAATTCACTAGCATAGCTCATGTAAAATGAGTTGATATATATACGCAATTTTCTATGCTCATCTTTCCATAATATAGGATAGAAGTTCTATAATTCGGGTTCCGTAAAAGGTACAAAAGGAACCCTTATGGCGCTCTGTCCGTCGTGTCACATTTCTAAATATCTCGAGAACTACTTATGCTATCAATTTGATATTTGTAATTTTTTTAAATATGCCTTCTGTTGCAGAACCCTGCTAAGCACGGTGGAGCAGCACAACAAGCTCTTGTGCCTGGGCGTGAGCGGCGCTTGCTCCGGCGTGGGGCTGGCTCTGGCGGCGCTGGCCGACGTGGCGGTGGCGGGCGAGCGCGCCAGCTTCGCCGTCGGGAGCCTGCTGCTGGGCTCTGCGGCGTTTACCGCGCACGGCCGCCTGCAGAAACACACGGTCAGGACCATTGTAGCAAGCTGTTAACTTGTGAGCTGTGCCTGCTCCGGCAATGCCCCGGCGCGAGGGGCTACGCTTGCGTTTGAGCGGTCTACCGCGATGCACGAATTATACCTATTCTTAAGGCCTACTTGTTGACCGCTAGATCACCGTTGTCGAGAAAGCTAAACGTTACTTTGGTAACGCGGTGGTTGTTGAGTTTGAGCGTTTTGCATAAGAAAAGAATATCCTAAGAAAAAGATGCATTTTCAGAAAGACAACAGTAACAAAAGTAAAATGTTTTGTTTATGATCACAATCACAATTTTAAATATGTTATAAAAGGGTCCAGGGTTTAAAATCCCATGGAGACCTTAAGACTCCTTAAAGTCAGGCTCAGGTTAATAAAGTAAAACACATTAAAAATAAAAACTTAACTGTAATAGTTGCCAATAGAGAATGATATATATGGCTACATACATGATAAATGAGTATGAGGTTAATTCGCGAACAATTAGCATAGAATCGCTAATTTCACATGCATTTTGTAAGCATTGTGTAATACGAAAACGCTTCACTGCAAACATAATATTAACCCTTAATTAGGCATGAGAATGTCAAAATTCAGTCAATTTTGAAACCTGTCAAAGATAGATAAAATTCAAAGTAGGTTGGGAAATATTGTGCCCAGTCACAGATGTCATATATATCACAGATCAAGCATTTATTATTTAAATTTTAAGATCACAGGCAAATAACAACTTCAGTACAAAATCTGACACGCTCGGCCGCCATACAAATAGATGAACTTGTTTCTTCTATCTAAATCTAATTCTGTGTGTTCAGTTGTTCTTTGTATGAACTTTCTACACCCTTTAATTACAGGTCGACAATTTGGTTGTGTTCGGGCGGCGCCTGTCGGCCGAGGAGGCGCTGGCGGGCGGGCTGGTGAGCCGCGTGGTGTGGCCCGACCGCTTCCCCGACACGCTGCGCAGCATAGCCACTCACATCGCCACTCAGCCCAGCAGGGTAATTATATTTACATCTATTACAGTTTCAGCACATAGGATGACAGAGGTGACCGACAGGAAACAGGTTTTAATTTAAATCCAGGTTTATCGATTAGACGTAATGGTCAGCATGGCTGTGGGACTAGTAATCTTCGTAGCTATCATCGTCGCTGACGCGTTCACAATGCGCCCGCCACCCTTTCCCCCGGTAAAGTAGCTCAGACATACTGATCTCCGGCAGGCCTCCACCTTGCACACAGATATGATGCTTAGGACACTTGCACGACTGATATAACGCAAATAAGTCCGCGGTCACATGACCGCACAACTCGCCCATCTTACAAGAGGGCAGCGCAGCACATCTATATTGAGTAATATCTTCGTTTTCTACAGTAGACATCAACTTCCAATACGTAGGGTGCCGACAGCGGCATTTGAATGTGATTTTTGGAGGCGCAAGTTGTATGTTTTGGTGATGTTGCTTTTCTATATCTTCGGGGTCGATGCGGGCATACGGAGACTTGACTGTCAGCGGGACTTCGCCGAGGGTGCAGTCCGGCCAGTCGGTGATAGGTTTACAGAACTGAAAGTAAAATGAAAACTGTTAAAAGTCAGCCAAAACATTAATGTCGAGTCCAGTCAGTCCACTATATAATTTATTTTATGAAAAACGATTATCGTATATACTTTCGGAGTCTAATGCGAGACATCTAAACTTCTTTAGTTTTGGGTTTCTGCTGAATTACAAGTAATTAACAAAGTAACAAACAGTGTGCATGTATGTACGAGTAGGCATGTACTTTCTGGGAGGCTGCGTTCACTCGCGCGTAAGCTCGACCCGCTGGTCTTGCGGCAGCGGCGTGTCCCAGCATAATCTAGACATGTAACGGGCAGTGAAATAGCCACACTAGCGCCGCTGCGCGCCAGTACCGCTGCAGCACGACCGAACATGCCACGTCCGCCGAGCACTCTGGCAAGCTGCATTCACAATCATCCTGCAAGCAATGGCTTTACTATTCATGTTCTAAGGGACGTTATAGCTTATTATCTCACTTGGAAGTGTGCGCGGTTGTTGAGCTCGATCCGCTGGTCTTGCGGGAGAAGCGTGTCGCACCGTGCACGGCGCGGGCAGCGGCACAGCCGCACCAGCGCCGCCGCGCGCCAGTAGCGCTGCAGCACGGCCGAGCAAGCCATGCCTGCCGTGCACTCGGGCAGGCTACGCTCGCTCTCGTCCTATAGACGTTAGGGAAGGATGATGACGACCAACACAATCCGTCTATAAGTAGTTTCAAAATGAACAACACATGTACATAATTATAACTGTAGAGTAGAATAGGGATCTAATACGGATTATGTATCTTCAGTAATAATTTACTGTGCTGTTCTAGATAGGACTTAGATAAACCTGACCGTAACTAAATATTTCAAATTGTACTTTAGCACGTAAATGTGTAGGTACCAATACCAGTAATCAATGAACCTTACAAAGACATAGATTAGTTTGTTTACAAATTAGGAATCTTTGTCGTACGAATTTGATTTCGGAAACAGAAAATACAGGCTTTTATTTCGAGTGTAGGAACCTATTATATTATTATAATTATGATTCCTATAAAATTTACTATACAATACTCACTATACCATAATAATATAACATAGTATCCGGACTTTCTTGACATGTAACGTGCAAAGACAACGCAACTAGCAATACGTAGACCCACATTTGAAAGCAATATCGTCTATACTACAACTAAAATAAATACATACGTTATACCGCGAGCGACGGTTATGAGGTCGTAACCCGCTCCGATAAAACCTAACCTTGTGTGTGTTCGTTTATTATGACGGGAATATCTTTTTGTATGTGGGTTAAATTCCCCAAGGTCGTATTTATCGTCGTGCCACTTACACGTCGAAATTATTGTTAAGAAAAGATAATAAATAGGGCAGATCAGATAACGTGTTTGTACTTCATTGGTTGTTCTGGTAAACGTCGTGAATACACAAAAGTTCATACAGATGTGGTGAGAAAAGGGTTTCCTTCGTATTTTTCCGGAAACGTTCGTATTCGTCATGATAGTTCAGTCAATGTCAGTATCAGTGCATCTTGCACTGAGACTGACTGAAATAGCATGACACGTTCGTACGTTTCCGTAACAATACGAAGGTATAAATCTTGTCGCACTACACCTGTATAGGACTTTAGTTGCGCACATCAGTAGACGTCTTTGACGTCCAAAAGATCATGAGTGCCGGTACTGATGTAACTAGAAATTAGCACTAATCTTTCGTGTTAGGTATGTATATGTATCTTCGGACAATAAATTCAACAGAGATGTTTCTTGCAGACTATCATGGTGAAGAAGCAACTTCTGACTCTAAACAGAAGTAACAAAACATTCCAATCGAGTTTGGAGATGGAACGCGACCTTCTCGTCGACTATTGGACGTCCGAAGAAGGCACGGAGGCGATCCGAGCAAGCCTGGACGCAGCCTAACAGACAGCCATGCTACGGAGACTATACAAAGTATACACCTTGGCAAAAAAGAGTAGAAATCAAAAAGAGGCAACATTGTAGTGTCGTCCCGATTTCTTACATGTACCGATTTGAATGGGTCTACTCTACAGTGTTGCCATTTTTTCATGTCCATTGATTTTTGTCAGACTGTACGTGAAATTAAAATAAGAACTCTTATTAGTATTTAATCATAACCCCTAGTTAATATAAATAAATTGTGACACTTTGAATTCTTTGTCGACTATATGTGTTTGAAAAATATATGTACATCTATGTTTAAGTGAAATATGTTGAATATTATTGGTACTGAGGTTGTTTTCAATCTACTGCAATTTATATAAATACACATTTGATTCAAAGGAATTAATTACGTTGTAATTAATTCCTTTGTAAGTGTTGTTTTTCTTACTTGGTGTATGGGATATTTTGCTGACTGGTTCTCATCTTTAACATTTATTTCTATTCCTTTCACACTTGATACACATTCTGTTTGAGTGTCCCAAAAATTATATGGCAATAAATTCCTTGCGATAATCATGTTTGCAATACAAACAATAAGAGTTGAGCTCTTCAATTTGTGTTAAGTATAATAATTTTAATAATTGAATAATAATCCTGATTTATGAATATGATATGTTGTGGGCATGTTCCACTTACAAATATTTTGAATATTATTACAATATGTGTATGTCAGTGCAAAGATAAATTAGGTTCACTACCTTGCCTAGGGTAATCTTATATTCTGGAGAAAGCTGCTTCATTAACTTTAGCTCAAATTGTATTCCAAGGTTTTAAAATAATCGGATTTATATATAATGGAGCAGTTTTTGACAGACTAGTTATTAGATTTTAGTTACATTATGTTATGTTAAAGATGAAATTGTTTATGTAGTTGTTTAGCTATTTTAGTTTATATTTAACCGCAATTAAATTTTTGCGCGATTTTTTTTTTCAAAAATTATATTGTGTTCCTCTCTTCCTTTTATTTGGAGTGATGTGCGGAAAACCAGGGTGAGGTATACACAAGATGTAATGAATTAAATTGTTGTTATTAATACACTGTCATAATAAGTGAGTGGGTATTTATTTTGAGAAAATAATAGTTTCACCCAGCCAAAGTTGGAGGTAAAAAGGTAGTGTATTTATAACAGGAGTACCTACCATATTTTAAAATCAATTCATTGGGATTTCTAACTTCCCATGTTTCCAATTCAAATGGAACGTTAATTCTTAGGCTTACTAAGGGCCGGTTGCATCAAACCGTCTGTCACTGTTAAAGCGTTCGTTAAATTTTATCGTATGGGAAGTTCCATAGTAGTCTGTTGCGAGACGATGATGTGTCTGTCAAATGTGGTTGATGCAACTGGCCCTTAAAATTATAATTCATTTGTTGAATTGGGAGTTATTTTAATTGGCCTTATGTAAATCCTAAAACCACCCTATTTTTGGCGCCTGTGGATAGAGCATAGCAACAATTATGAAAATATATTCCGCACATTTTGGCTAAGACCTGATTTATGGTGCCAGACTAACGAATAGAACGCCTTAAAATAGACAAAAAAGAATGTAATTATTTAATAAGTAACTAGTGGCATTCCTTTGTTTGATAATTATTATAATCAGCATTTTATGATGTCAAACACAAACGATTGTCTTGCCTAAATAGTAGGTACCCATACGGTGAATGCCGAAAATTATCACAGCCTTCCTTTTTTTAATTACCTTATTGTCTTACTTTTATAATTTATATAAATAAAGTGCCTTTCTTAAAATATCATTATTTAACACTATACTTAGATTAAGGTATGAACTACATCTAAGAGAGCTGCACATTCAGGCTTTCCCCGTATAGACTTTGTTAGCCAGTATGTATACAATATCCAAAGTGGGCCAAAAAAAGGCACCAAAATATTATTCAATTGCAAATTCCTTTGCAAAGTTAGGTATAAATTATACACAAATTGTTTTTATTACAATTTTCATTTTAATATCTTTATGTTGCATCAAAATTGATGACAATACCTTCTTAAAATAATGCCCGAAGTAATAGGCTAGTTTCCTATACTTAAAATAAAATATTTTATGCACTGCACGAAATAAAGCTCCACAAAATTTTAAGAAATATATGGCTAGTAGTTATATTTCAACAAAATTTATATTTAATAAGTCAAAGAGAAAGATAAAAAGTAAATGAATTGACCGTGACGTCACTCCTCAGTATTTCATATTAATTTCATACTAGCAAATCGTTTTGACAGTTCTTAAAAAGAAGCTGATTTGACTAGTAGGAAACTAGCCTATTCTATGTAAGTAATTATTAAGGAATTACCACTATCTGTCAGTTTTTGTATATTATTAAATCTAAACATTTATGTTTACCTACTTGATCACTTACTGTTATATTTAGTTCGTTTAAATGGTAATAAATCGTATTTTATTGTCGCACCGTGAAGTCTCATTTTAACCTTTTGTTCCCATTGTAAACCTTACGGCCTCGTAATAAGACTTATCGTGACTCGTGACCCAAAATGTAGGGGCACTGGGCTGTGAATGTGTTAAGATGCGTTTTCAATAATTTTGGTCGAGAAAGATAATTTTCATTACATTTTCGAAACCGTTACATAAAGAGCTTATAATTATGGGCTGTACAGTAAACAAGAGTTAAAGGATACATTACCTACTAATAACGCACACTATAAGTATCGCATAACTTCTAACTTGGGTAAATCCATTCTACTTTAACCTTTCGTATGCGTCTGTCAAAAAATTGTCATTAATATATTAGTCATAATAACTACATGTTAGGTTTTTTTTGAGAGTGCGGGACGGGAGCTGTCAGTTTAAAATTTTCTCGGCCTAAATTCTTATTTAATTTATTGTAGGGATTTTTATCTGAAAATATTACTTTATTTGTTTATTTATTTAATCTATATATATATATTTCAGCTTGTTAGGGACATTACGTTCCCATACGGCCGGCAGAGTGATGGGTTCTTCTAACCCATCGCCCGAGCCGGCCCTTAATCCTGTGATGGACTCGCCGCAAAGTCCCCCGGAGATGGACCGTCAGTCAACGATCTCTCCTGATATAGACGAAGAGTTTGTTCTAGCTAGACCAACCCTAAAACGAGCTGCAAAAAAATTAAAAGAAATGCCGTCTGACATTCCAAAAAAAACAAAAATCACACAGTCAAAAAATCACGCATCAGCATCGCCTCCCATCGGGAGACAATGTTACACCAACTCAGACATTGGACCGTACGTAATTCACGTGCAACTAAAACCAGTCGATTCCTCCGATAACGTTTCCCTACAGCTACACCCGGTGAAATTCGGTCAATATTTGTGTTCAAATAATATTAAAGGTCTACACGAAGGGGGAATTCGCAAGATAGGTAGAAATCGTATAAGCCTCGATTTTACTAATGGTGTATTTGCAAACAGATTTTTAGACACTGTCAACAAGGAGGACTCTCAATACCTGGCGTTTATCCCAAGTTTTCACGTGGCAAGAATATTTATTATTCGCCAAGTTCCTAAAGACCTGACCAATGAGGAAGTAGCTGCGTCTATGGTGACTCCAGAAGGATTTGGTAAGATTATAAAAGCGAGGCGTCTCAATGCAAAAAAGAAGGTAGGTGACGGGTTTGAATGGGTCCCTACGGAGACAATGGCCCTAACTATCGACGGCCAAAAAATACCCCAGAGAGTATACCTATTTCATAACTCTTTCCTCACTGAACAATACAACTTCCCTGTCATTCAGTGCAGGCAATGTTGCCGTTATGGGCATATTATGGCACACTGCAGGTCACAGCCACGGTGTGCAAAATGCAGTCAACCACACCTAAGCTCCCAATGTAACTCACATAATGATTTAGTCTGTCTTTTCTGCTCCGGTGCACATCCATCAAATGATAAAAAGTGCCCTGAGTATAACCGCCAACACAAAATTAAAGCTGCCATGTCAGAGGAGGCCATTTCTTTCAATGAAGCTTCGCTCCTTTTCCCATCCACAAAACGCTCCTACGCTGATATTGCTGATTCCCCTACAAATTCCTACAAGAAAACAGTTACAGTATCAAGGAAACCTAGAGCCCCCCTTCAAACGGGATATGACAAAGTAGCCCACCAGGAAATAATAAATAGCTACAGAATCCCTGATCCCCGAAACGGTTGTGCCCTCCGTGAAAAGGAGAACACTAACTTAGGAAACATCTCCATCAATGACAATATATACTCGTCTGCGTCTAATCGTCAACCCCAGGATTCTTCCCGTGGGAAAGCCCAACTAAATGACAAAGTTCTTGATTCCCTTTTATCTTCTCTGTTGATGCTTCTCAGTTTAGACAATTTACCGTACCACGCTGCTTCTAAAATTGAATCCTTATGTGTAATGCTTAATAAACGACTCCAAGATGTGTACGGCTGTACAATGGAATACTCGTAGTATTTTAAACAAAAAATCTGAATTAAAATATCTTCACAATAAACATAATCCAATGCTTTTTGCCATTAGCGAATCTTGGCTCAAACCCCAGCAATTTTTCAAATTGCCGGGATTTTTTGTGTTAAGAGATGACAGAGTCGATGGGTGGGATGGTTCCGCCCTTTTAATTAATAACAAAATTCCCTTTTACCAAATACACCTCCCTTTACACTCTAATAACTTATATATCGTTGCAGCTAGCATAAATAATATTTCTTATGTTTCAGTTTATATCCCACATCCCTCCATAGCCAATCTGAACGAATTCTTCTCTATAGTAAAAAATATTCCCAATCCGATTGTTATTATGGGCGATCTGAACTGCCACCATACATCGTGGGGTTCGGGCACCTCTGATAACAATGGCAGGTATTTACTCAGTTTATTAGATAAATTGAACCTTTGTTACTTAAACGACGGCAGACCAACTAGACGTACTGCCCCTAATCAGTTTTCCTCAGCAGTAGATCTGACTCTTTGTTCCTCAAATTTAGTCCCTCAGCTATCATGGAATATCTCATCCCTATCTCATAATAGTGACCATTTTCCAATATTTATTTCCTTACCCGGAAACCTTAATTTTTCAGCGCCTCTACCCCCGCTATTAAAATATAGATTAGGCAAAGCAGACTGGGATAAATACTCATCCACTTTAGATGAAAAAATTCAAACCCTTTTCTCTGTTGCTCACCTAAACATAAACTCTGCCCACGAGTCATTCGTCTCTGCTATCCACCAGTCAGCAGAGGAAACATTCCCTCTGAAAAAACCCTTTATTCGCCGTAATAACAAGCCCTCGCAACCATGGTGGGACTCTGAGTGTTCTGCAGCAGTTAAAGAACGAAACGAGGCCGAATTGGAATATAATAAAAATATAACTATAGAAAATTACATAAAGTTTAAAAAAATTAGAGCAAAATGTCGTAAAATCCTTTCAACTAAGAAAACTGATGGATGGAACACTTTCTGCGAATCTATTTCACCCTCCACTCCCTCTACATTTGTATGGAAGAATATACGAAGGTTTCGTAGAGGCGTTGCTCCTGTGTCCGCCTCTGGGTCGTCTTTCAACTGGGTAAACGATTTTTTAGATAAACTAGCCCCTCCTGCTGTTCCTAACGAGTCCGATATCCCAGTATCTTACTCTTTTAACAAATCTGATAATTTATTAGAGAAGGATTTTAGTTTAGACGAACTCAAAACGACGCTTGCTGCAGTAACGGACTCGTCTCCTGGTGCCGATGGGATCATGTACTCTTTTTTGAAAAAAGCGGGCCCATTTTGTCATGATTTTTATTTAAATCTCATTAATAGAATCTTCGAGTCTGGTAATATCCCTGAATCGTGGAAGCATCAAATCATTCTTCCTATTTTAAAACCGGGTAAAGATCCCGAGCATTACAATTCTTACCGCCCAATTGCTCTGTCGTCAGTTCTGTGCAAGATAGTTGAGCATATGCTTAAAAATAGGTTAGAGTGGTTTGTTGAGAATTCGGGGTTTCTCGCTGAGACCCAATTCGGATTTAGAAAAGGTAGAAGTGTTACTGACAGCCATGCTCTATTATCAACAGATGTCAGAATAGCATTTTCTCAAAAACAATCCGTCGTTGCTGCCTTTCTCGACGTAGCAGCAGCATATGACAATGTTTTACTCCCGGTTCTGTGCAGGAAACTGCGTTCTATGAAAATCCCAGAGAAAGTTGTGCTTTTCATTAATAATCTCTTATCGGGCAGAAAGATTTCTTTAAGAGTACCTAACATGCAGAACAATCCAAAGTTTCTCTGGAGGGGCCTACCACAGGGCTCGGTTTTAAGTCCATTGCTATACAGTATATATACGTCGGACTTGGAACAATCCATTAATAACCATTGCAATATCCTACAATATGCGGATGATATTGCAATCTATTCGGTCCATAAGAACATCGTAGATGCGACCCATTATGTAAATCATTCTCTGGAATCTCTAGGTTTATGGCTAGATACTCATGGTCTTGACCTATCCCCATCTAAGAGTTCTGCTCTAGTTTTCTCAAGAAGCAAGAATCATCCACCAGTCAATGTTTCATTTCGTTCTCAAAACATCCCAGTCCATAACATTGTAAAATTTCTAGGTGTATCATTTGATTCAAAATTAACGTTTACACAACATGTCGATAATACAATTGGGAAGTGTGAAAAAAACCTAAATATCATTCGTGCTCTCTCTGGCTGTTGGTGGGGAGCTCATCCTTACACCCAAAAACTGCTTTATAATGCCTTAATAAGATCACTCATGGACTTTGGTTCCATAATAATAGAACCATGTCGCAAAAAAGATCTTAAAAAATTAGATGCTATCCAGGCAAAAGCCCTCAGAATAGTAACAGGGGCTATGAGATCTTCCCCTGTTAGAGCACTTCAGGTGGAGTGTGCTGACCCTCCTCTAAATTTCCGTCGCCAATATTTGGCTGACAGATACCTACTCCGCGCTTCTCAATTAGAAAATCATCCCATTTTTCCAAAACTCCAAATTTTGCAGGCCCATATTGAAGTAAACGCTTTCTGGCTTAGAAAACAAAAACCAAACCTTTATACCAGTCTAAACAGATTATATGATATCAACGTCCCCATAGCTAAATTTCCAAAAATACCCATTTATACTGTTCCTTATGCTGCCTTAATGTTCGAACAAAAATCTGTCAAAATCGGCGTCACGCGAAGTTCAAATAGCATAAATGAAAAATTCCTGATTGCAATAAGAGACAAATGGAAGGAATGGGATTTATTTTTCTCAGATGCTTCTAAATCTGTCAATAGCTCTGTTGGCTGTGCTTTCATTCATGATAACCTCGAATCAGTCCACAAATTTCAACTTCCTTCAGTTTGCTCTATTTTCACTGGGGAATGCGTAGCCATTTTGAAAGCAACTAGATACATTATGGAACACAAACTGTCTAAATCTGTAATCTTCTCCGATAGCTTAAGTTCAATCCAGGCTATCACCTGTAATTCTATCAAAAATTGTGCGAAAACCCCTATAATTTGCTTAATCAAAGAATCCCTCTTTACTTGTCACCTGTTAAATTTAGACGTTCAGTTATCATGGATCCCAAGCCACAAAGGCATTCATGGTAATGAATTGGCTGATAAAGCTGCAAAAGAGGCAACTGTAACTGGTAGTAGGTGTTTCTATCAATGTTTTAGTAAGGACTTGGATGTGATTTCCTCGACAAAGCTGAACTCTGATTGGTCAGATCTTTGGATTACTAATAATAAATTACAGTTCTTTCAAATTCAGCAAAAAATTTACCCCAAACCTTGGTTCTTTAAATTTAAATTTAATAAGAAGGTAACGAGCTGCCTGATTCGCCTTAGACTGGGTCATGTCTGTTCTCCAGAATTCCTATACAAGATAAAGAAAAAAACTAGCCCAGAATGCCAATGTGGTTATGGCGTGGGCACAATCGAACATATATTTTTTGAATGCCCATCGAACCGTTTTTGCTTATACGATCTCTTACTTAAATTGAAAGTCCCTCTTCCTTGTAATATAAAATCTCTTTTAGCTAGCTCAGATCCAAAAGTATTAAAAATGATAGCACATTTTCTTGAAAAAAATAATATCAGTTTGTAAATATTACGTATATACCTAGTTGTATATGTTTATTATGTTCATAATATTATGTACTATTACTTTGGATTCAAAATTTGGGGTAAAATTTTTAGGTGCACTCCTGAAATCACCCCTACTCACTTGACATTGGCAAAGTGCCCTGGCAGCAAAAGCCAATCCTAACAAAAAAAAAAAAAAAAAAAAACTACATGTTAAAGTTGAAACAATATGGAGCAGATCTGCTCCTAAGCATACGAGAGGTTAAGGTTGAATATGTTAAAAATGTAATATGATCTGAAAGATAATCAACCTTATAGCAGACTGGATTCACCCAAGTTTGAAGTTAAGCGACACATAAGGACATACGAATCACTATTTGGAAAGCCGCGATTTCTACCTATCGTCGGAATTAAGACGGTTTTTGGAGTTGGAAGTTATCTGAATGTACCTTTGAACCAAAGAGAAAATCAGTGCCGTGTCTCTTAGACATGGTCTACGCTGAGCGGCATCCTATTTGGTATACCGGTTCACTCTATTTGTATTGTGTTGTACCTATACTGTTCTTATACCAAATAAATATTTTTTCTTTCTTTCTTTCAATATAATCACTACCTTCGTTTGAACCCCACCACCAGTGTATAAAGCGACGTATTCGATAAAATACGAACTACCCGAGCAAAGTAATCCGCTATAATGGAGATATGCCTGGCTGGCAAGATTATGCACAATGTGATCGTGAGCGTGAATGTAATTCCAACATGCACTTGAACTTGCCCGGCACAATGCAAGTGCAAGAGCCTTCCGTTTTCGGATATAAGTGTTGGTAAGTTGGTAGTATCGTTCATCTGTCATTGTTTTGATTGTTTGTCAAGCAAAGAGTAATATAAGTCAATCCGGTTTATTTACATTCATTACGAATCCTGTTTGTTTTGAAACCATATTTATTTTGGTTTTCGCTTCTCAATGAATGTAACTGATAATAATTTAACTCATACCAAGCGTACACGTGGCACTGAGTATTATTATTTAACAAGTAGCGGGCCAATAGCAGAAGCAGTGTTTATAACCTCCATCTAGTTTAAATCAAATGCAGCATGCAAGAAGTAGCAGTCTTCGTTTGTAGTTTTTGCAAAGATACGTTCGATTGTAAAGATGATATTGCATGCCATATACTAAATACTCACAACAGTAATAAAACTGTAAAAAGGTTACGCGACCAACTAACAAAGTAAGTAATGTGCAGTTATTACTACATGACGGACTATTTAAATCTTAAATCTGTTATCCATCCATTAAAGTACTTAAATCTGTTATTAATTTTAACATTATTTTTTGTTTCAGACTAAACACTAAGAAGCCATCTAAGCTAAAATCTAGAAAACAAGATAAACCTTTGTCTAGTCAACCACCTAAGGTAGGATTTTTATTTTATATTAGAATAGAATTGACTTACAACTTGTGTTTCTAACAGAAGATAAATCAAATCAAATATCTTTATTGCAATATCTTGACACATTACATATATGTAGCAGGTAATACAGACCCTGTATAAGGGCATAGCAACTTACATAGTATAATTCTGTACTTGGTTTTATACTTATATTTCATATTCCCATCCAGTGAGATTACTTTATAATGTAGTTATGCCCATTTTTGTTTAAGGTAAGGAACCTGGGAAAAGAATTTTACTGTGATATTTGCAACTACAAAACAGTCCATCGGTCTACATACAAGAGACATTTGCTCAAACATGAAAAAGTAAGTATGAAACTTAATTATCTGTACAGATGGTGCGTTTTTATCGCTACTCGTTACGAACTTCCTCTTTTCCGTACTTGTGTTGTCTAAAATTAATTTCGGGTCGTTCGAGCACGGTCATTTATAAGGCGTGCGTGGGGATATAAATCCAACATGTAGAGGCCGTTTGGAGAGCTTTGATGTCATGTAGACTATTATTATTGTAGTGTAGCAAGTCTTTACCAAGTAGAATGGTCTAATGTGAAGGCCAATTAACACTTTCTCTACCGAGAACCCGCCTGGTGGGCACTCATTGTCCAGTGGGTTGTCACCATACAAGCGGGTGGTTATAGACTATGACCAGTTTCTGATCTAGTGTGGCATTTTATGTCTGGTAGTGAATGTGTTAAAGTACATTCCTAATGCTTTATGTAACATAACAAAAATGTCATCATATTGATTGATCCTCTTCATCAAATTGTTACAGGATGGAAGACAACACAAATGCACATATTGTTCCTACTCAGCAGTACAGCCACATAATCTAAAAGTTCACCTGAAAACTGTACATCCATTTGGTGCTGTAGAACCCGTTATTATTGATAAAAGTAAAGTTGATACTTCATGGATCTACCCATAAAAGGAGTCTTTGAAATAAAATAAAAGAGAAATAATTATTAACATTTTATTTCAATTATCAAACTCTTTCAGCAACATTGGAGATAATAGGTTTAGGTCTAGATTTGAAAATCAATTTCTTTTTGACCACAGCCTTCACTTTATATTGTGTTTTAGAATCATCGGTGACTTTTTCAATAACCGCCATGGGCTGTTCCATTTTAACTTCTTTCCCGTTGAGGACATGGTGTCCTAGGATTAGCACTGGGTGTTTGTTGCGGTTGTAGTAATGGAGGTCGCCGATGACAGTCGGTCCTGTTGGAGACTCTTTCTTCATTTGGATAAGACCCTGTAGCTCCACAATGGCCCACTCCGGAACACCACTCTCATTCTTCGTTTTACTGTAAAGAATTTAAAATATTTAGATGTCATACAAAAGTGAAACATGACATGAGTTATTTAATGAATCAACCGTTGATTCATTAAATATTCGAATATGTCTCACGAAAGTTTCACGTCTGTAATGACATGAGGTACAGGATTTTTTGGTGGGTAGGTTGAAGTATTGTAAAAATAAAAGAAATCTTATTCAAATAATTTTATTTTGGCTGAAAACTTTTCTCAGGAACCTGAAACAATCAAGTTTTATTTAGTGTGATTTACAATAGGTTCTGGGTTCAAAATCTGGCATGTAATAGTGGTATATTGTCATTGTCACTACTTTGAAAAAAACTTGTATCTTCTTCTGTCAATGAAAAGAAAAATGCCTCCAGGACCACCAAGTTGAATTCCTAAAATGTTGGATTTGCAAAAAGTTGAATTTGCAGGATGTTGAATGTTAAAATGTTGAATTTGCATTATGTTGAGTTCTTGTTATGTCCAAATTGCATAAAGTTGAATTTGCAGCTTGTTGAATCCTAAAATGTTGAATTTGCAGAAAGTTGACTTTGCGGTATGGTGAACCCTAAAATGTTGAATTTCCATAAGATTGAATTTGCAGTAGGTACCTACAGGGTGTAGCAAAGGTCCCGAGTGATACTTTAACAGCTGATAGGGTTACTAATGACCCTAAGTGTGATACAAGTGAAAAAATTTCGAAGTTCGAAAAAAATGAGTTTCGATTTTTTCCGCTTAAATAGCAATCAGGGTATTGGTCTTGTCGGCTGTTGAAGTGCATTGGGGTAATTTCGAACGTCGTCTAATTTTGAAAGTCACATAAAAATCACCATTATTTCCTTCATATCAAGATTCCCCTTTCGAAATTACCCGAGCATTTCTGTATGTCGAAATTATCTCAAAGCACCCTATTGACTTTTGTTACATGCTATATAGTTTCAGGGCATATTTAAGTTCCAAGACTCTACTGATGAGCCTTTTCGAAGCATAATGTCTTAAAATTTTGTTCCCCGTTACAGCAATGGGTTAAATACAGTCTGAAGACTGAAATTCAAGACCATCAAAGGTACATTTTTTTCTCCTATTAGGACCAAAAAGCTCGCGTGAGTAGAAATCATGTTAAAAAATAATCATGTTAAAAAAAGATTCCAGGAATATAAACTTGAGTTCCTAAAATGTTGAAATCCCGAAATGTTGAAAGTATACATTTTGAGAATTCAACTTTTTGATATTTCAACGTTATGAGAATTCAACATTTTGCGAAACTGAAAAAAATCAACATTCTGGGAAAGTCAACGTTTCGGGATTTCAACATTTTAGGAATTCAACCTGGTGGTCCGGGAGGGAAAAATGTAGTATGTATGGAATGCATATAGACTTATTGCATTTTAACTTTGAGGAGCAGTGTGAGATACAAGATTTTTTTAAAGTAGTGACGATATTGAACTTATGTACGATATTTATGATTTTTTGTTTGTTGGAAAATGTTGCGAGTAAAGCTAGGAACATTCTACGCGGACGTCCGCCGTCGCGCGGCGGCGGACGCGGATCTAGACAATGAATATACATTTAACCGTGCAAACTGTTGGTCGTCGGCCGTGGACGTAGCCTTGAGCGCACGGGCGTCCGATCGAAATCTGGCTTGCTGGATGTTTTGGTCAGCCGAAGCCACGTCCCGAAAACCGTGCACACTGATCGGTCGCGGTCGCGTAGTATGTTCCTAGCTTAAACCGTAGATTAAGGGCTCATTTCGACGGTGCGAGAACTCGCATACGAGTTTTATTACATTGCGGTATTTGATGGCTGTGCAAACTTTTATGTAACCTCAACAGCCCGCAATGTAACTAAAATCGCATGCGAGTTCGCATGCCGTCTAAATCAGGCCTAATGCTAATAAATTTTCCCTGTGGGCCAAGGCCAGGTGGCAATAGTTTTCATAACAGCTGTACCAGCGTCAATTTTTTGGATTAGTTTCCAGGCGGTTGCAAAAAGGCTGGACAATGATGAAAAAATAAATGAATCTAGAAAAAGCCATATTAGGCGTAAAATACACAGAAGGGACGCACGTCGTAAGACGCGGAACGGATGCCCGATGTACTGAGGAGACGTTTTTTAAATTACGCTCGGGCGGCGCGGCGCAGGCATCCCTTCCGCCGTCTTACGACTTGCGTCGCTTCTGTGTGGGTCACGGCTTAAAAGGCTGTCGTAATTAAGATTCGAATAGTAAAAAGCTGAATAACCCAAGACGTACCTAGCACCGGAACTTCTTGAAGAGCGGATGCTTGTTGGCGGCGTTGCGGCGCTCCAGGTAGAGCGCGTCGTCCGCGCCCGCCAGCGACGCCAGCGAGCCGCCCGCGCGCCGCGCGCCGCCCACCGCGCCCTCGCGCTCCTCCTCGCACTCCGTCTCCGACGCGGCCAGCACCTGACGCCACAAAACACGCTCAATATATATAGCCCACCCCTACCGTACAGAAAATAAACTACCAACACCGAATTTGTGACAGCGAGCAAGACGTGCGGGATGAATCTCCTTCGGCTTTTAGGATATATCGGATGTCGGACCGATATCCCATACATTACAGGCGCCATCTTGGATTTTCTCTATTGAAATCCTTCCGATATCGGATCGGATAATGTGAGAACGGCCTTAGGGTTGTCTACAGTTTTTATGAGATAGCTGATAGCATAAAAGGGACGTTATGTTGTGCTAAGTTGCAATACATATAATGCTGAGTAGAAAGAAGACAATTTCGCCCGATATGAGGATTTTCCTACTACTGTCATAAGTAAAGCTATCAGAAATTATGCAAAATTAGACCATTTTATTAAGAAATAAAGCTTAAAATCATGTGAGAAAAATATTCCCACTGACTTATTACATACATATTATGAATAAATTGGCAATCGACAAAAAAATACCTGTAGATACATATTGTTTCACCAAACCAACTGTTAAAGGCTTACTTTTTCGAAAACACCACCTAATCTTTCGCTTGCTCGGGTATCAATATTGGCACGTGCGGTTAAACAACTACTTTTCCCCCTTGTAAAACAAGTAACTATTTCAAATTAGAAATTTTCGGAGTGGAAATATGTAAAACATTGTGTAGGTATGTAAACTTATTGCGTAGGAATCTACAAGGAAATACGAACCTGCTGTAATAATAGCCCTTGCTCCTCTCGTGTGCCATAATACAGATCTGGTTCCGTGTCCATGCCTTTCAATTCCGTGATTACCTAGACAAAAAACAATATTTAGTTAAGATAGGATACCTATATTGTATATATACATACTATTACATTTATTTCATTGGTCATAAAATTTGCCACAGATATCATCACAGTAATATTCACCTTGTAACTGTAACCCTGGTTGACGAGGAACCGCTGTCTTTTGCGGCTGTATGCCATTTCCAAGGTGTCCTGTGAGACCAGCGTGTAGAAGAACGCGTTGTATTCCTCTGCTATGGCCCCTTTCTTTGCTCTTAAAATACGACCTGAAATATAATATAATTAATAATGGTTCTAAAAGTGAGGTCTACACTAAAAACGATCTGTATCCCCTCGCTCTAGAACGTAGGTATCTACATAAATGCGTTAAAATAAGTACCTAATTACTAACCGCCTTAAGCAACAGAGAGGCTACTCTGTCATGCGAAAAACTAAAAGGTAATTAGGTATTAATAAAACTGTACCTAATCGCTGCGCTTCCTGTCGTCTGGACCCGCCGTGCGACGAAATCTGAATCAGCACATTAGCCTCCGGCAAATCAAAGCTTGTATCAGCCACTTTGCTCACAAATATCGTGTTCACTTTCGGGTTAAACTTGAAATTCTGCAGGATCTGTATTCTCTCGCTTTGCGACGTAGGTCCGTAAATGTATGGCTTGTTCATTTTTACAGCGTAGTGTCGGAGCGCGAATACGTTGTCGGAGAATACGATGGTTTTGTCCCCGCGCTTCTCGTGGTAGCGGATGAGGAACTGGCAGGCACGGAATTTGGACGGGTTCATTACGTATAGCAGCATCTTTTTGTTTATTCTGTGAACAATGGGCAATAACTGCTTTACAAACTGAACGTGAGAAGGGAAAGTATTACTATAGGTACAGTGCGCGGCAAAGTTTTAGACTATTAGGCGCGGTGGTGGGGACAAGTTTGCGCATCGTAAACATACGAGCAAAAAACTACCTAATAAGAAAAATCACTTCTGCGCAGGTAAGGCCCCGTGGTCTAAAAGTTTGCCGCGCACTGTAATCACAGCACAGCATCAAGCATCACAGTTCAAACAACAAAGTCGGAATTTGGAAATTAAACTCTGGCGTCATGGTTCACCCCACCTCAGGACGATGTACCCTATAGTGAGTGTAGCTCTGGCCAGTTCGAACACCTAGTGATCTAGTATAATGTATGCAATGTAGTGTAATAAGTAGACTCACTTCTGTATGAGGTACTCGCGGTAGAACTCTGGCGTCATGGGGCACCACACCTCGGCGCACTGTACTCGAGCGATGTACCCGTTGGCTTGCAGCTCGAGCCAGTTCGCTTCGTAGAGCTTTGGCCCGATTAGGAAGTTCAAGTCGGCGATCTTGTCGTCTTCTCGAAGAAGCGTAGCCGTTAAACCTGTGAGAACATATATGAGTATAGTATAGACTAATGTCCAAAATCAACCATATCGAGCCATATCGAGGTCGCAACCGCACTAAAAGCAAAAATGAGAAAGACATTTTGAGTCGGTAATAAAAGTTGCAAAAAAGGATGTCGAAAATGACGACACTTTCTTATTTTGCAGCAATTGAACAAAATTATGAATCAGATTATCCGATGCTACAGTTCACATACCACTTTATACACATAAAACACAGATAGTTCCATGACCCTAACTAATCCGGTATATTTTAAAATTACCCAAACTTAAAATTAAAAATACTTACCGAGTTTAGCGTGCGAATGTACGATGGTGAGAACTCGTCGGAACATTTTTGCAGGGATGGTGTGAACCTTAAATTAAAAATCTTATACTATTAAACGAGCAATTCTTGTATATTTATTTATTTATTTATTTATTTATTTATTTATTTATTTATATATACCGACGATCTCGGAAACCGCTCTAACGATTTCGCTGAAATTTGTTTTGTGGGGGTTTTCGGGGTGAAAAATCGATCTAGCGTAGCCTTAGATCCCGGAAAACGCGAATTTTCGAGTTTTCATGAGTTTTTCTTTCGCATTTGTAAACGTAAAATATGGTCCTTAATTTCGCCGCGCGCGCATCGATTCCGCGTAGCTCAGTCGCACGAGGTCGGTCTAATGTACGCAGATATATCGTAGGTGTCAGGGTTTCGAATCCCGGCCAGAAATTAAGTTTTTGTTTTTTGTCTTTTTTTTTGTTTTTGTATTTATAAGAGTTTTTTTTTTATCTAAAGACGTGATATATTAAAATAGAACCGAGCGAAGCTCGGTCGCCCAGATATTGTAGTATTTATAGGTAGTCATGGTATCTTATTAAAAATTCTAAACTTTTAAAGCATTAGAGATTTAATTTTCTTTGTATTTTTTTTACAACACGCTAGCGTGTCCAGTTCGAGAAACATTGGAGAAAAGATAACTGTTAATGTGTATGGAATAAATTAAGTTCCAGTAGCAGCAGCTATACTCCCATTACGAATTGAACGAATAAACGTAAACAAACTGCTGTCACTGTCAAAGTAACACGTGCAGCTCAAGTCAGGGGTTCTCAAAGTAAGGGCCGAGAGAAAATCAAATTACTTTTAACCAGTTATTAACGATCACTCTATTACATACTTAAAAATCGTGAAGCGATCGAACACAATGACTGTTATATTATGTTATGATCCCATGCAAGTCAATATAGAAATCGGTCCAAAATAGACGATGTCCTGTCAATTTTAATACCTCGAATGGTGCAAATTTTTTATAGCACCGGCCACACTTTTGTTTACAATAATTCCGGCTAATTAAAAATAGGAGTATAGTATTAATATGTTATATGTTTATTTGTGACAATCAGCGCCACGCAGGACAGCCAAACAACCCTAAATACCTCGTCCAGCACGACCAGCCCCCACTCCTGCGCCTGCAGCCACTTCATGGTCTGCTCCGCCTCCCACGAGCGCCGCTGCCCGTGCGTGATCATAGAGTACGTAGTGATCAGGATGCCCGCACCCATCGGCTTGTCTTTGGCTTCTGACGTGAATCTGTACAAAATACATAGTATCATAATCACAAAATATACAGATACAAGTGAAAGATTTGGAGAAACGCGTTGAAAATATGTATTATGTTACTTTTGGTGACATCTGTGACACCATTTCTTTTCTTACTATGTTATTGCATTTTCATTTACATAAACATCTGGTTTCCCGCGATACAGACCTAGCCTAGTAGTCCTAGTACCAACCTTCGCCGACTTCCAAAATGTGTAATGCATTCAATTTGTGTTTTGTGTGTAATATAAAATATATTTTAGGTAAGTAGGATAGCTGCGAGGTCTTTTTCAGGAAAGAAACGGTTAAAGTAGAATATGAAGGTAACATATGTTACCTGCAGATCATGCTGTCGTCCGCCGTCGACCAGCACTTGAACTGCTGCTTCCACTGTTCAACAGATACTCCAGAGTTGCACAGAACGAGCGCTCGTTTGCGCACCGTGCACACCGCCGTGACGCCCACTAGCGACTTGCCCGCGCCGCACGGCAGCACTATTACACCAGACCTATACAATTACATCTATTCAAATTATCTCCAACATTTATATTTTACGACTTCGCTCGCGTTAGAAAGAGACAAAAAATAGCCTATGTCACACTCCATCCCTTCAACTAACTCCATTTAAAAAAATCATGTCCATTCTTCGCTCCGTTTTGCCGTGAAAGACGGACAAACAAACAGACACACACACTTTCCTATTTATAATATTAGTATGGATTATTATAGTATGGACTAATCAATTTCTAGGGCATAAGTTAGTCAATAATTACTAATTAGTATGTTTTGTGCCAACACCAGTACTGCTTGTAGGCTACTTGCCTCCTAGTCAAATCAGCTTCTTTTTAAGAACTGTCAAAATGTATTTGAACGACTTGCTAAAATGGAATTAATATGAAATCGAATTGAGTGACGTCACGGTCAATTCAGTTACTTTATATATTTTACCTGACTTATTAAATAGAAATTGGATTTAAAAATAACTTCTGTCCATGTTTTTCTTATTATTATGTGATGCTTTATTTCGTGCATAGTATAAAATATTTTATGTTAAGAACAGTCAAGTTCCCTATTCCAATTAAAAAAAAATCCTGTATTTATAAAGCGGGTTGACGATATAGAAAAAAGGATAGAAACAGCTAATTATTTTGGCCCTCGTCCACTGACTAGCTTTGGGCGTCTAATTTAACAAGAGTTCCGATTTATCAAAACAATTAAATGTTCGAAGTACTGAAGAGTGAACGACCGTGACCATTGGCGATGCCGTACACATGGCGTTTAACTGAGCTCAGAGGGTACAGAACCCGTTGACTAAAAACGCCATTAGATACGAATCGTATACGTAGAACGTTGGCTGACCTCGCTCGTCCGTTGCCGAACATTTTCCTCAGACTTTTCTCCTGGTAGGGCCGGACACCGCCGTCGGCTTGAGGTCAATGTTGATGTCCGGATTTACTGAGTCGTTTCGGAAATCGTACTCTGCTAGCAGCGGATGCTCGAGCTCTATGCAACGCTTTTGGATTACCTGTATAGAAAATTTAAAATTTACTAAGAATTTAATACGCGAAAGTCAGTGTAGTCCTTGTGCGGTGTACCTACTACCAACAGTCAACTACAAAGAGATGTATTATTTATTTAGTCTTTATTGCACAACAAAATAAGGTACAAATGGCGGACTTAATGCCTCAAGGTATCCATTTTTTCACCTTATTGCATTGTATATATAAGGTGAAAAAATGGATACATCTCTTTGTAGTCTATGTTTGTAATGTACAATATTTGCTTGTTTACTTTAGAGTAGCCTTAACCTTCTTTTGAAGACTACAGATAGGTGAGGTGTAAGTAGGTGCTGCATAATTAAATGGTACAAACGGAGGATTCGGCACACAAGACACCCGCCAAAAACACATTGCCCACAACAGAATAACAGCACTGAGAGAATAAACCAGAATGTAATAGATAAGTAAGGGTCAACCTTGCATATTAGTGGAATTGTTGTGATTTTGTTGTTAAACCTTTTACCTCAATCTTGTCGGGGTCGACTTCGAAGGCGACGGCGGTGTTGGCGGTGAGGTCTGTCGCCTCGTCCTCTTCGTCGTCTTTGTCTAGTTGTTGATAAAACTGACTGATGTCGTCGGGCACTCCGTTCGCCGCCGGCTTGTCTTCACCAACTGAAATCAAGACGACTCAGGAAACATGTCACATGTGGGTATAACCTGCGATCGTAAAATACAACTATACAATAACAGTATGTGCCAGTCAAAGATTTCAAAGGTGCTGCTAGACTGCAGCACTTTAACTTACAGTACCTAAACTGTAACAGTAACTTTTACATACTATACTATGCCATACATAGAGAACTGATAATAATGAACATTATATCAAAAACAGATGTCAAGACCAGCGGGGTTACCAAGAAGTACTAGAGCCGTTCAGTTTAGGTCGAGAGAAAGGGACACAGCTATACCAGTTATATAGCTCCATCCCTCTCAGCCTGAACTAAAGGGCTTTAGTACTTCATGGAAAACCCCCAGTTTAATAATTTAATCCAGTCAGGGGCGACTCACTCCGTGATTCTACCGCCGCGCTACAAGTACATGCCAGGGGCCGCGAGTTCGCGGCCCATTCAGTGGTAACGACCTTCGCGCGGCGCAATAGAATTCAATGTCGGCTGCTCACGTGCGGTCTGTTTGTTAATGTGGGTAAGAATTTAGAATGACGGCATTTTGTGAATATCAAAGGAGCCACATTCTATAATAAATTAAGGAAATGGCTGACTATTAATGCTTTTTATGACATCTCCGAATATTATAATAATAATGCTTTTTAATGTTCAATACAACACACACTACATACTATTTTTTTTTTTATTATTGTTCGACATCTATTTTTTTAAATTAATTATTGAATTTGTTTGAGAGTATTTTCCATTTTTAAAATGTAATATTGTATTGTACCCTAATTATGATAATTTAACTTTATTTTGACATGTAAAATTTTTAATTTTATGAATATGAATATATATTCTGTGGTCCAGTTTACCAGTAGTGTGAGGAAGAGCCGCTGGCGCGGCGGAGGCGGGGGTGGGTAGCAGCTCGTCGCCGTCGCGCCGCAGCCGGCACTGCTGCACCACGGGGTCCCGCAGCAGTTTGTGGAGCACCTCCACGTGTTTGCTTTCTACTAAGTACCTGTTATCAGTCAGGTTCATTTAAGAAGGGGTAGGTCAAGCACATCACCAAGTTCTGAAATACAATGTGGCCTGCCTCACAATATAATAACTAAGGCACATTTTTGTTTGTTGATTTTTATATTATAATAAAATAACTTCATGAGGAAATTAATTGCATAAATTGTTAACCGTGTACATACGTATTTATGACGTAAGTCGAACATTCAAGCAATGGCTGCTCAGAAGTTAACCAGTTCAGTTAACAGTTAAAATGCATGGGGCTACAGTCAACCTTACTGCATTCCGACAAATTTTATGATGCCACACACAATGGACGGAAAATTGGCATTTATAATATAATAAGAAATTCTTACCTGTTGTGCTTCAAGACAAGTTTAACTTTTCCATAAGACAATGTGCAAAGTGTGATGAATTCTATGATGCCGGCCGGAACAGCACACTTGCTGAGCCTCTGCAGGTATTCTATGATGTCAGCCGTTTGTAATCCCACAGAGACAGCTGCATACAAACTGTATGCTGTTAGTTTGTATTCATGAATGTGTTGGGGCCTGAAAAGGAAAATATATATATATATATATAGATAATAAATGGTGTTAAAAGCTACATGTCTCATTAGAAAAAAATTGAAACAATAAAGTTAATAAATATATGCTTTATAAACTACTTATACGAAATAAATACAATATATGAAGCAGGGAGGTTCCCACGGCACCACGCCTTGAACGATATCATTCGTAGAGCACTGGTGTCGGCCAACGTTCCGTGTGTGCTGGAGCCACCTGGACTTAGCCGGTCGGACGGTAAGAGGCCGGATGGGTTGACTCTGGTACCATGGGAGAGGGGTAAGTGCCTTTTATGGGACGCCACCTGCGTTAGCACGTTTGCCGCCTCGCACCTCGCTCGCACAGTGCGGACGGCAGGAGGAGCTGCTGAGCAGGCGGAGGACCTAGTGGGTGCTGGTGTGCGGAGGCAAAAACCTTCCTCTGGGAGCTGGGGCGTCGTCTGCAGGAGAGGGGTCTCAACCCCCGCTCCGGGTCGTTCTTGGCGCAGAGGTTGTCCATCGCGGTTCAGCGTGGAAACGCGGCAAGTGTGATGGGCACTTTTGCGTCGGGAACGATGCGGGGTGGGTTGTTTGACTAATTTAAGTAGTTTGTTAAGGTTTTTTATTGTTAAGGTTTTTTTTTATTAGCATTATGTTTTAAACCTAGTATTAAATAGTTAAGTATTATACGTGTAAACCTAAAATCTTATGATAAATAAATATATATTTAGGTATATAAAAATCGATACTTATGCAAGTGTCTTTAACTGACCGATTTAATATCTCATCAACGCAGATACAAAAGTACAATAGCTAGAAATGTAATTTTTATAACAATATATGAAACTAACTAAACAAAACTATATAAAATATATAATATAGTGACTGAGTTATTTTGGTGACAACAGTTTTTAATATTCTGGGGAAAGCTTCGGCAAACTGGGATGGATATGCTTAAATCCCACACTCATCTCTAGAAACATGTTAGATTATTAGAAAAACAACTTACCTGCACACAGGTTCTGCAATGGCAATGAGAAAGTCATGTGCATGTTTATATACTGGTGAGAAGGCCTCCAAAAATATGTGACCGTTTGGTGCCACCCATAGGGGTCTGCTGGCATTGTCAGGCTTGAGAGCCATCTGACTCCTGGATAAAAAAAGGTTGACATACACATTCCAAACCAATACTCAAACAAAATGATCCCAAAAGTATTGTTAATAGGACTAAAACTAACACAAAGAGTGTCTTGTTCAGCAAAAAATTGTCACTTCAGTGCTCATTACTTCATTCAGATACTTCAAGGCTAATATTGAAGTTATTGGCTACATTACATAAATATTTTGCATAAAAAAATCTATTAAGGGAACCTTTTAGACTGGATGACATACACCATTCTATTATAAGAGTTTTGAATGATTCCTGGCTAGTTACATTAGATATATATTGACCTGGATATAGACTGTGCTGTGATTACCTTTTATGATTTACTAAACTAAAGTCATAATTTTATTACTGAGCTTTATAACTTAACATAAATGGAAGCAGTATCATCGTTTTTGCCTTATTTTATTTATATAATTCTTGTTGAAATTCACCTGTAATCTTTAGCTCCGAACTCATCTTCCGGAACCTGGTCATTCTTTTCTGCATCCTGCATAGCGGCTCCGGGCACACCAACATTGTCAGGATTGTCATCATCTACTAGGTCTATAGTTATGTCTTCTTCCACTTTCTTTTTCTTGCCTAAAAGTTAAAAAATATTGAGCAATAACTTTGCTTACCATAATAATAATATATCCAAGCAATTAAGATATAAGCAAAACCTTTTACACTTCTCATAAATTAACAATTGTAAAGTGACCAAGACTTACTGGATCTATCACTGCTTGATTGTTTAGAATCATATTTTTTTACTTTCTTTGGCGGCCCCATACTGAAGTTCACTCTCACAAACTTCTATACATTAAAGTAGTTTAGCTCATATATATAAGGGAAATACTTTTGATCTTTCAAATAAAGATGATTGTAGTAATTGTCGAGGGTAGAAACAAAATAAGCTAATTATAAGAGAATTTATTTTTAATTAAAATAAGAAATTTGAGACGTAGCAGAACTAACAGATCAGTGTCGTTCCAATGTAAATTCGAGTCGCATTTCGCAATGAAAAGAGAAATGACATTGACGTTTGATGCGAGTGCGTTTAGTTTTTGCATCGTGTTTGCCGTGTTGCAGCTCCTTAAGCTGCTTTGAGCTCTAATAAAAAAAATACAACCAAATAAAGTTCTTCAATGAGTTTAGAAAGTAAACAAGTGAATAATATAGATACAGGAGTTTATTACATTTAAGAGGCAGGTTGTATTTTTTTTGTTAAATTGCTAAGTACAAAAATATGTGCAAAACGCAAAAAAAAAACAAATGATAACCTATTATGCGGCTATTTATTATAACAAAATATTAATAAAATCCAGAAAAACTCACCAGTCTACATATATCTGCATGTTTATGATAGAAAATTTCAATTTGAAGTTGAAAAACTGTGCAACTGATTTCGAAAACCAATAAAATATGAAAGATTCGTAGTTTACGCGCCTTGTATCTCGTGTTGAGTGTTATGTTTTGTTTGGTCGCTTCGCGTTTGCTCGGTTTGTTGATATGCCGCTAGATGGCGAACTTTACATATTACCAAACGATAAACGATTTCGTAATACTGGACGGAGAAAAGAGAAAATGAAAGTCATACCTTTATGAAATAATAAAAATATATACATATTTTGTAATTATTAGCCATATTAACATGGCTGTCGAGAGATTTCGTTCACCGGCCGGACGACCCGATAGTCGGGATCGAAACTTTATAGCATGGAGGCAGTAGAGGTGAGTTAGATAAACATTAAATACCTACCATACTCTGTAGTCTAGCTAGACAGAACAGACCAGTGCGAGGCTGTTCCATTTTTCTTTTAACTCACTCAGGACCATCCTCCTAGCCGTTTAATTAACCAATCATTTTCGTATCCGACTCATAGGTCTCCTCAAGAGATGGAATCGCTCTCCCTCTTACTATTGTTGCAACTGACCCCTGCAAGAGCGAGGCTTCGGACGACAACCCACCCCAAGGGCTACTTTTGCATATTGAGGTAAGTAGGGAAGGAACCCATATCTATTTCACTTGAGAAATATCTCGACGATTTAATTTATCGATACTACCTCCCTTTCTTCATTTTAAAGGGGGTTAAAGGATGATCTGCATACTATGGTAGTCTATTATTACTGTTTATGCGATTGGAGGCAAACGAGCAGACAGGTCGCCTGATGGTAAGCGATCACCGCCGCCCATGGACACCACCAGCCAAAAATACCCTAAACTTACTTAACTTTAAGGTTACTTACGTAGGTAAACAGGAACACAGGTACCTACTCTACTACAGAAAAAAAAAATGAATAAACAAATCATAATTATCATAATAAATTAGGTCTATGCTATTCCTACAATTTAAGATAATTGCAGTGATCTGTCAAACATAACCCAGATACTTACACTTACCGGGATTCGAACCCAGGACCACAGGCAGGGTCACTAGTGTCACTACCGACTGAACCAGACCGGTCCTCAAACACCCCGAGCCATCGAACACTCCGATTCGACTTACCCTTTACCGCATATGAAACGAAGCCATTTATGGCAAATATAATATTCAACTCTATTAATGGTCATTAAAGTTCAAATTGCAATACTGGGGTTTTTTTATATATTGCTAATGACACTGAAACTTGAGCAGTTTCATGTACTCTACCTACCCCTTTTGGGATTACAGGCGTGAATTTATTAGATCCATGCAGTAATATTAGTATAGTACATACTTATGAGGTAAATTGCATAGGGATAAAATAAAATGTCTTTCGAAGAGATGAACTTTGTTGGATTGGAAATATTGGAATCATCACATTTCACAATAATTGCAAAGCAATACTAAGTATATACTTATGTAACACGCCTAGGACAGTAAAGATTACCTTTTATTAGACAAAACTTGGTTTCACATCACCTATTCGATAAGGGATAAGGTGACTTTTCTTCCCATCTAGAAGGGACAAAGTGACACTTTTCTTCTCGGCTGGGAGGGAAAGAAAGTGTATTTTACCATGACACAATTTTTTGAAGTTAATTATTTCCTCATAGGTAGTAAAAGAACTTCCATCCCTTGGCGTTAGTTCACTTGAATCCCTCACTGCGCTCCGGATATACATATAGTTACATATCTACATACGAAACAGTAACAACTCAACATTTATAGGTCTCAAAATAAATAAAAATCAATGCTTTATTATTGGTAGGTCATAATTTAATGCAGTTTTTTTTAATTAGTAACATTTGCATCTGCTTTTACTTATTTAATATGACAATGGAATATTGTTCGTTATCTAGATAATTAATATTCTGAAACTATTTTAAACAACTTTTATATTTCGTTAGCAATTCGTACAATGACTGCTTTTACCACCTCTGGTCACAATTCTAAGGCTATATAATAACAAGGTGATACATTGAGCAGGCATTTACACGTATAGGCCCACGGGGAACTTTCTACCTTCCAACTGGCTACTTTTCGCTCACGTAATAAGATGTTATAGCACGCTTTACTTCAAAATGATTCAGTGTATGCAGCGCCTTATCGGTCATGTTGTGACACAGATTCATATAGGCGCTGAAGTTAGGCCCTTACTGGCTTGACAGGATCGATGTCGTAAGCAGCCATTTTATTCAGATAAACGCGTCAACACCTTTATTTCAACTCTGTTGTACCAACCAAGACAAATAAGGGCCTAAACTCAAGTAATCAAGTATTGAACTAGTCATGCCAGAAATACATGAACGTACGGTTAAGCGAGTTGGCGGATAAAAAGTTGCAAGGAACCGTTATCTTAAAAATATATATTGTTGTTTATGGTTTCACGTCAATAAGCATAACATAGGTACACAATTAATTGATTTATGTGTCAATATGGACTGAATTGTATTTGTTAATTGTAGTGGCAAGATAGTTATAAAAATAAATCAGGCTTTGCTTTTCATTTACTTTGAACAGTGCAAATAAAAACTCCACACAATTATGACAGTGGGTTTGTAAGTATTTGTTTGGGCGCCATTTTTACGGATGTATTATTTATTGCATGACGCTAGCGTTTATCGTTCCATCAGACAGTTTTAAAGTCAATCTAATAGATGACTGCATAGGTCACTCGACTCACTCGTAAAAGTGTGCAGACATTCGAAATACGCCCGTAATAACGGAGGTTTAAGTCACCTATTTTCATTTGTTTTAGTTTTACTCACGTAAAAGTGCATAATATAATAGACAGTCTGCGTTGTCATCAGTTAGAAAAGTGTACGTTTTTACATCTAATTCTAACAGATAGCAACATCTCAACGTGACACTTAGATGCGTGAGTAACACTTACAAATGTTAAAAAGACCGGCAATCAATTCTGTTTGGCACCAACAGTCTCTACTAAATACAGAAAATGAACCGCTAGAAAATTATACAATGCGGATTATGATTAAATTAAGCAGTTTGTGTTTAAATGTAGTCATGTTTCAAGCACTTGTTTGACCACAATTTAATTTTTAATGTAATAATTTTATTCAAGTACACATATTCTGAATAATTTGATTAAAAATAAATACAAAATTTTGAATTTAACTTTTAAAAATAAATTACAATAAAAATAGCTGCACCGAATCTCAAATTGAAATCAGAACACATGTACCCGGTTCAATGAACAATAAATACCTAATATAAACCTAAATCAACCAATATTTTATCAACAATGTCTATCCCTAATGAGATTTCTATATCTGATTGTCAGTATCGCATACTATAGCGCGAAAACTCACTAGGGCACTGATTTCATCCAACATAAAGTTTTCCCTTTGCACGCAGACATGTATTGGGAAGAGAAGAGAACACACATACAGTATGGTAGATGCTAGAATTTCCTTTTAGGTTATTTGTGCAGAAGTGCAGTGCGATAGACTTATTTTAAAAGTCAGAGCATCATAGTTGTGTCAAACTGCATGGTATGTTCCCTGTGTCGGGTGAAGCCAGCGCCGGCGCGGCGTGGACAGCAGGCAGCAGTCAGCAGGCGGGGAGGCTGCCGTACAGTAAGTAGCATCGAGATTAAATATGGAATGTAGTAAACACTCAATTGAAAAGACCCTCGGATTCTGGCAATTGTTCATCATTAATCTAATATTAAATTAGAGATAATATTTACAATAAAATAGTCACTATGCTATGTAAATTATTATTCCTTGCATTTACTGTACTGATATAGGATATGTTATTTATACACCATTATAAATAAATATAAAAGTTGTTTAAACACAGATTTATAGCTGCTGTATAGAAATTATTTTTTAAAATAGGTTACTTAAACATGAAACTGTACACTGCAAAGACATTAGCTTATTGACTGACCTTCTCCATAATATACAATATCATCAAGGTTACAATCGAAAGATTCATTAAATATTATATACTTTTAATTGTTTCTATTTGAATTAAATTTACCTAAGACAACATACTTCAATGTAGACTTTATAGCGTTATATCTTTTTATTTATTTCAGTCTTAGTTTTTTGCGAAACTCAAGAACGATGCGAGGAACACGGACGCACACGCTACGCACGCGATACACACCTACACACACTAGCGGGCTGCGAGACCTCGTCTTACGAACATAACTCCTCAATAGAAACAATTATCTCTACGTCTAAACCGATTAAAGTATCAAGACTAGCGTCGCTCGCGGCGGGCGCGGGGCCGCCCTCGGCCGTCACATATCACACGCGTCCCCGCGGCCCCGTCCGGCCGAGGCCGGGAGTCCCAAATAAATAAATACCAAGTCTATAATACTCCGGGACCGGCGCCGGCGAGCGCCTCGGCCAGTCTGATCGTCCCGATAATGGAATGTAAGCGTGATATGGTACTGACGCGCGACGCCCGTCGGCGTCACGCGTCGGGCGGCGGCGGCGGCGTCGGCGGCGCGCGCCGCGGCACCATCACGCACGGCGGCGGCGCGGGCGCCTCGCACGGCGCGCACGGCGCACACGGCGCGCGCGCGCCCATGCGGCCCCACCAGCGCGTGGCCTTCTGCAGCAGCCCGTCCTTCTTGTGGCCGCTGCTACCGCTGGCGGGGCCTGTCCCCCCCGCGCCGCCCCGCCGCGCCTCCGCCCACTCCGGCACGTCGCTCACGCACTTGTTCGGTGGAGGCTGAAAACTTCTCATCAACTCGGCTTGCTGAAATCAAAGCGAACGATCATATTAATAACGGGAAAAGATACATTTTATCGCCGCTCTTGCGGCAGTTACGGACGGATAAGATGAAGCGGTGAGTGCGATTATTTTAAGTGCAATTAAGCACTGGAAACTTTAAGGTGGTCCGGACGAGTAAAGAGGGAGGTGATCGATTCGAGATATAATTTTATCTTTCGGCCACTTTTTGTCATATTGCACTTTACATTTTCCTAGTCCCACTTTCATTTCTGCGTTTGTAGCTGAGCAATTCCCGTTAAGTTTGTACATTTGGATCACGTCTCCGATTTGGATAAAAATTGGTAGGCTGATAGAGTCCATGATGCTGAGCAAGATCCACTAGGTTTCCCAAAATGTCCTAGGTTGATTGTATGAAACTTTCCTTTTTTGTTACCGAAAATGTATAGAAATCTGGTAACAAAAAAGGAAGGTTTCATACAAACTACATAGGACATTTTGGGGAACCTAGCGGATTTTGCTCAGCATCATGGACTCTATCAGCCTACCAATTTTTATCAAAATCGGAGACGTGATCCAAATGTACATACTTAACGGGAATTGCACAGCTACGAGCTCGATTAGGAATGGACCAAATATGAAAAGACAAAAGAACCTTATTCAAAATAATGCTTGCAATGTGAAAGCTAATAATGAAGATAAGAAGAAGATCGATAAAGATGACGCCATGCAAGTCTCATTATCATCTTCAAATCTTATTCAAGTCAAGGATAAACATCAAAACGTCGCCGACGAAAAGATCCTGACAAACACCTACCCATTTAGAGTAACCTGCGAGTACAAGCCGGACGGGATGGGATCAAACGACAAAATAACAAAGAATCAAGTCAACCTTGATGAATTCGAAGAAAAAAATTAAAACATAAATTTAATGTTGCTCCGATAGCGAGTTATCGACTATATATCAGACATCAGTCTGCTACTTAGACAATACATGTCAATAGCGATAAGACGTGTGCAGTCTACATAACACATGCAATAATATGTTTTTGAAGTGGGCCACTTCGAATTACGTTCTTTGTTGATAATGTTGACGAATTTCTGTTTCACAGTTAAAATACAGTCCCCTATGACGAAGGTGTATGGAGGCAAAATAGACAGTTTTTCAAGTGGTGCTGGAATGCAGGGGACTGGCAACATATCTCAGATCTCCTATACTATAGATATCCCCAAGGTCCTACTCAACATCAAATGTGAGCAGAATTTCTTGAGGGACTGGGCTGGCAACCCTGGCCTGTAAATTTGCGGAAAATCGCCCGAATTACAATATACAAGTCAAAGTTTCAAGGTGACATTGAACTTGTGCAGTTTCTAATAGTTTCACGAGCAAATTCGGAGAAGTAGGTTGTGTAAGTTATGTAGCGGACGTGAATAGGATGTTTTAGTGATGAGTATCACTGTTGAGTGTTGAGTTATCAGGTCATAATATTTATTGTTATTTGTAGGGCAGGATGTTTTTTTTTTTAATTTATTCAAGAATAAACAGTCATACAATATACATATGTAAACTTACGTACATACAACTATTGACATTTATTGAAATTACTTAAATTTTTTGGATACTGACTGTGAGATAAGACTAAGATTTTGATAAAAATATAAAAAAAAAAACTCTTCTTAGTTTTATCGTACTATGAAAATCCCGAGGATTCTTATGCCTGCCTATACGAATACCACAGTGGTCTGACATGCGAACTCCTGCAATAGGTATCTAAAACTGTCAAACGTGTACTCGTGTCGGTTAGTTTAGTTCCCATTGTAAATAATTTAGTATTATTTCGTCAGTGGCTCTTGACCGGACGAGAATCTCATCGACGATTTTTATGGAGAATAATAAGTAGGTAGATACCAAAGTCTTATCATCTTGGCATTCTTGGCCTCATTTATCAGCAACCATGGGATTCTCAAAACATACGAATAATTTTGATGAAGTTACGGAGTTTCTGAAAATTATTTTCGACAAATTATTTTTTTGGTCTGCTGGTGTGAATGCGACCAGTGGTAACGCTGAAAGTGAACGCAGCCGACGCGCGCGTAGGAGGGTAGATCGCGCGCTGTCTATGCAATTTTAACACCCACCCGCCTTCGTCAGTTTTCCGTGATCATGATGCATGCAACTGCGTCGAAATATCGGGAGCTCGACAAAAATCAAAAAGGTAATCACGGTCTATATCCCGGTCAATATAAGTCTAATGAAAATAACCGTGAATCATTCAAAACTCGTTTTTCCTTTTGTTTTCAAGATTATATTTTTCATCGACAGCCGACTAGGCCACTTACTCTAAAACTGAACCTTATCGCTTGATAACAAAACCAGCAGTCAGCAGTGTCCATCTATCTAGGCATAGGTTACTTTTTGGTGTCAGAGTTGGCTTAAACGGATTCTAGTAGGATTTTTTTCTCAGTTTCTCAGTGAGAACAAACCTTTGATATATGATCGAAACTAGCGATCACGTCTCGAGGCGTGAACGTCGTTCCTATCAGGACCGAGTCACTGCGCTATGTCGTGTATCACTTGCCCTCTTAACGGCGCTAATGATACGCTGATACGATAGCGTGGAATGGGGCAAATGCGAGGTTAGCTTTGTATGGCATAGTTATTAGGTACCAAAATCCGAATACAATCAAATCGTTCGAAAATGACGAAGTTTTACTCTATATGCCCGCCTAAAATAGTATCGTTAAATTCGCACAGCAAATAGATGACCATTACCGTTACGCCACGCTGTGTTTGGATCTACTTTATCTAGATAAGTAGGTACGTAGACAGTGTTTGTTATTCGTACCTTTTTCAAGTTATATGACGGCATGAGATACGCAGATTAGGGTTATAGATAAAATTGATAAATGACACTGTTTCTAGGTACTGAGCGCAGTTGAGAAACGTGCTAAAGTTGATTTGGATAAAGAACATTTGTAGAAGTTCAGGCAGGAAAGCATGGTCGCGCGATATATGATATTGATAAAACATCTGGCCGTCCCTATCGCACTTACAAATAATGCGATAGGGACGGCCTGATGTTTTATGCATGTTTACCTGTCAGGTTATGGACCCTAGAGACGGGTAAAGCAATGGTCAGCACAAAATTTTATGGGAAGAGTTCAGGCAGATGGCTAAAGTCCTACGAAGAAGACAGGCCTCTGACCACTCTTGGATATGGGAGAATTAGGAGAGGCCTGAGCCAAGGGCAAACAGAATCTATTTCTGCGGCTTGGAGACACATTACGGCATGCCTATGAACTACGATACGAACATAGTTACTAAAATTCGTAACTTTTTCTGGATCTGAATTATTTCTTGGACCATTTTCCATAAGGCAGAGCACTAGTAAGCAGTCAAGGCAAATTTATGAAGGGGACAGTAAAGGATGCTCACCTGATAAGGGACTCGTAACTGCAAATGGGCGTCCTGCCCGTATTCGCCGTCCGGCAACTGTATGCTCGGTGGCAGGCCGAGCCTCTCGGCGGCGGCCGCAGATCGCGCTCTCGCGTCTTGCTCCACCATCTCTTGAATTCTCCCCACCATCGCCTGTATTCGCTGCTGCTTTTCCCATTCCCTGAAATTATAACATTAAGCTTTAATATCACCGGCCAAGATAGGTGAGAGTTTTAAATCATTCACGGTTAGTTTCACTAGAAATTTATATATTGCGGCGTATACAGATCGAGATTACTTTGTTTTTTGCCGAGCTCCCGATATTTTGTCACAGTTACATCCTGGTTAATATCAGAAGTCTAGATCAATAGGCGGACAAAAACGTGACATACGTGACGAACTAACGATGATGGGTCTCTGCAGATACAAATCCGCCAAATGTCAAGTAAGCTGTGTATAATTGTCACAAGACGGGAGTGGCGCAACGTTATAGCTTTAACTACTTATCGTTTTGTAATGCATGTGAAAATTATGCGTACAAGGATAGCTAAATTATATTGTGTTATAATAAGGAAAGGAATTGCATTTCCATGACGTGTAAGTCTTGATATGATAGATAACAACGTGATAAAAACCTCTTCATTGACTTTGTACGTCTGGCAAGCAGTGCAATACTTAAGTATGTTGTCATATTTAGAGATCAGTAACAACGTTATAATTTCGTAGCAGCGTGGTCGCGTTAAGTAAAACAACGTAGGAGTATTAGGCGGTCAAATTAAGGTTCGTATTAAACTTTCATTAATAATTTCACTTTACACATTTTGCTAACTCAACAACTCTACCACGAAATTAAGCCGTGCTTACTGATACTAAAGCCATATTCAAGGTTCAAAGTACGTATTCTGCAGAAACCAACTGCCACAGGCCAACTACAAGTTACTACATAGTACATGTTTTACTCGCCGCTCGAAGGCCAGAATGCAAGCAAAATCGTCAGTCATGATCTTAAGAACAGCTCTCGCTTGAATATTTGATTAAATCTCCTGCATGCACGTGTAAGATAAGTGCAAACTTCGTGCTGGCGTCGTGGTCAGAGCCCATACACGGACATAGATATAGCGATAGGTACGTGCTGGTACTTCGCAGCTCATTACTCAACTAGTAGGTTAATTATAGTTGTTCATGGTTTAACGCAAGAATTTAAATATTTAACGTAGGTATTTTGCCTGTGTAGTGAAATTCAATCAACTTGTTGCATTTTGTACATTGCTGTTATACACATGTAAAGATACTCTAGTTGAGCAATACGCGTGTGTAGAAGACCAACGCGTTTTGATTGGTTATCTTAATTTCTTTGGCATTTCCAGAACGACCCGTGCCGACCTCAATCTGATGAACTATATATCGCATACGGCACATTTGTTTTAAGTATTTCATTAGATAATTATTATGATTGACATTATTTTCTGACTGACTGGCGGATACTTAGTATGCAGGTAGATACTTAGTTCTATTCTAAGTATGTAAAGATCCAAGGAAACTCAACTGTCCGGCCTGGACTTGTAATCTAAAATAAAATACACATATTTTTCTAGCTGTCAAACTCAATCTATTGAGAAAAGTTGTCCTCCAAAGTTATAAACACACACAGGCACTAACTTCTGTAGAGAGTTTTGTTAGAGCAAATTGCTGGTTTGATTATATTTTAGAGGACGTGGAAACATACAAATACCTATGTTATTGATGATTTAAGCAGATTTTACAAAAAACACTGTTTCTTAATTCACATCGTTTCACTTATTTCACTTTGGTTTGAATCCCAGCACCTCCACCAAGTCGCGAACGCCCCCTAAGTAATCATATATTCTTACACACTTAACCAAAGTGAAAAGTGCGAAACTATAAGAAATAAAATAAAAAAAAAACTTTGCAGTGTTTTTCTTAAATATTAAGATTGAGCTGAAACAACAAAACACGTGTCCAGTGTCTGTAAAACTAGTTATTACATTACTAAGACCATTTAGTCGGATGAGATTTAACAGGTATAATTACGTATCCAGGGGGATACACTAGTTCAACGATCGTTCATTTTAGGTAGTAACAAGACTAATTTATGGCTAAAATACTGAATCTTTCATAATTATACTAAAATTAAATCTTTGATAATTATCGGGGTGTTATCAGAGAAATAAGTAATTCTTTTGATTATTGATTTAAAATGTTGATATAATTTCATGTACTTGTTTACATAACGTTAATGTGGTGTTTATTATCAAATTAGTAGTAATCAGGATAATCTACACACTCACTTTCAGTGACTGTTTGATCAGTTGATCACACTTGCTCAAGCATCTTGCATGCGTACCTGAGTCTAATCAGCCTATAATTGTTCCCTGAGAGTTAAGATTGTAGGAAAAAAACTAGGGTGTTACGGCTTTTTTTTCAAACTTTTGGCTGTCCAGACTACAGCCTGCGGCTGTCATGAATGAACACCCTCTTTGACAATATTTGACATGTCTCCCACGTGGGTAATGTACTATTAAATGTATAGTATAGTAAATAGATTAGGCAATACTCACGTAGAGTGGTGATGTCTGTGTTCGTGTCGCAGGCGCGGCCCCCCCGGCGCACCGAGCCGCTCCATGCCCGCGCACCCCGGCACTTGTACCGAGAGCATCTGCAAATCACAACACACTGCTCTCACTTATGTGGTCCACCTCACTATTAACCTATAATCTACGCCCGCAACGAAAATATTTATAGACAAAGACAAATTCGGACGTTATGGACACAAATGGGGGATATCATCGGGTTGCGTTGCCATTGCCACCATTTGCTGTATCAATGTCGGCGGCCGATCGTAAATTCCTAGGCATATAGTGAAACGGGAACGCTCTTATTTTTGAGCAGAGCCTGAAGAAGCAACTCAATGAAACTATCTATTATAGATAGTTTTAATGTGTTTAACATCAAAATATGATTGGTCGCCGACATCTATACCATCGGTGGAAAGAACAGTCATAGAAAGTATTAGTTTCCTAATATATATAAACACCTGTTTCACGGCTCTATTATTCTATATCTTATTCTTTAACCCATTTCGGAGATATTATAGTTCAATTGATGTGTTCAATGACAAGGATAGATCAGCTGTAGGTATATAGTAAATGATCGACCATACACAACACAACTGATTTATCCTTACCTAATGTGTATCGTAAAGTTCACTGAAGATTGAAACTTAAATAGATATTTATGTTACAAGTTACTAGGGGGCACCGTTGTTTTTTAACCGCACGAGCATCCTGAGCCATGATAAGGTTTCAAGGAAAGAAGGTTGCCGAAACGAATTTGGCCACGAGTGAAACATTTTTTATTCGAAACCATATTTAATGTAGGTAAATTCTTCCAGCCAGCTTAGGACATCAAATTAAAATTTATATTTAGCTTCATGTGTAGCGCTTTTTTTTTTTAGGAAATCCAGTCAAAGGTTTAAATCGCATTCGATTATTATTAAGTCCCGGCCGTCCTGGGGTACTTTAGGTCAGTCATAGGATATAAACTCTTATCATTCGATTTACCAGTGAACTTTAGAACTAAACGCTCAATAGATACAAAATATACGAGTAACGGAGCATCTACCATGAGATTTGACGAATTAAAATACGTTACTTGATAGCGTAAACGTCAGCGAAAATGATATTCTTTGTACTCAAAAGTGCATGGAGAAATTATGAATGAATTCATTGATAAATTCGCCATGCACTTTTGCTGCTGATAGTACCTATATAGAGAAAGTGCACACTGCACAGCACCCCCAATTAGGTACTTACTAGTAACCAAAATTACAACCAGTTTCGTTACGTTGCGTAGGTATACGCTATGGATGGAGTATCTTAACATACGTACGTACGTGTCTAGTATAATGTATTAATGTCAAATATTAATCGCATAAGCACGCGAGACATTAATACTTTTCTTTGTCGTCGCTTTTTTTAAATATGATAATAGTGATTGGCTGCGAAGGATTAAGATAATTTGATAATTTTCGTACATCATTATATCATTAATGACATCTCGCAGGAGCATGCATGTTTTATACCACGTCGGTGGCAAACAGGTATACGGCTCGCCTGATGGAAAGCGGAATGCATATTGCAGGACTACAGGTTTCATGCCAATGTCATTGCCTTGATGCCATTGTAATGTTTCCCGTTATTAACCCCCGACGCAAAAACGACGGGGTGTTATAAATTTGACGTGTCTGTCTGTTTGTCTGTCTATCTGTGTTTGTGTTTGTCTGTGGCATCATAGCTCCCGAACGGATAAACCGATTTAGATTTATTTTTGTTTGAATGCCGAGTTAGTCGGGAGTGTTCTTAGCCATGTTTCATCAAAATCGGTCCACTTCGTCGCGGTCGGGGTATTTTTCAAAATTTTAATTTTGTGGTTAGGTTATACAATAATATGGCTAAATGATCGCATCTAAAAATAATCTTACCTAACAAGGATTATTTATATAGGGTTTGCAATCTTCGTACTAAGAATCGCACCTCCATTTTTAAGAGCCACCAATTAAATTTAATAATACCATAACTACATACATTGAAGATGCCTACGATTTTTTTTTAAATGTGTATTGACATTATATCATGATATTAAAACAAAGAAATATGTCATTTGTTCTTATCAAAAATAAAAACACGCAAACATATTTGGGGAAAATATGATTTTGGCCACTTCCAGGCTGCGAAACCGCGCCATCTAGTTTTAAGCCTAAAAGGCCCATACCCTTTCAGGGGTACGTTTTTTTGTATGGGTTTTGTCAGTCTCGTATTACCTATTTCGTTCTTGATAAGGATATTGAATTATTGACTTAGCGGTCTCATACATTTTGTATTGACTTACATTACTTATTATGTGGTTACAACAATAATTGGTGTATACAAATGCAAGAAGAAACAACCCAAAGCCATCCGAAAGCCATTAGTATGTAGGTTGCAAATATCTTAATAATTGCATATGATGATTATGATGTCATCGTATGGAAAATCTGTTTTTAAGTAGGCTCCCCTAGTCACCCTCTACTTTGAACAATAACACAGAAGTGACTCGTGGGTAGGTATAACTATGCTATGCTAATTATCTAGAACTTTTTTATACTATAGGAGGATAGATAGATAGATAAATCATTTATTTGGCAAGTTAGGAGGCAAACGAGCAGACAGGTCGCCAGAAGGTAAGCGATCACTGCCGCCCATGGACACCCGAAACTGAGTCAGTGTACGTTTTGCAATCACTTTTTATTATAATATTTCAGTGTTTTCATGTTGAGAAAATTGACGTGTTACCTTTTAATTTTACGATATTGTTGTATGTTTATTTAAATAGTTATCTTATAATTATAACAAAAATACAATGTAAATACCTATATTTAGCTAATGGTGATGTTACCGAAGGTAGGCGAAAGTAAGCACATATTTTGTGTTCCCAAAACTCGCAGATAACCCTTAAAACGGAGTTTAACATCAATTAACATATCTACATATAGCTATATCTACTGTTCTTTGCACATTACATTACAACTTTACGACAACGAATGTTTAAATTAGATTAACATTACTTGAATAACTAGGTAGGTACATTATTTATTTAATAGGTAATTACGTAGTAAGCAGCTGATCTAATGCAGGCGATAACAAGTTAGGTAGGAACTAATTGACTTTATTTCGGTTCGGACAGCATAGATAGCCTAATGAGTTCTCGATTTATTAATGAAAATTAGGGATCACAATTAATTAATAACATAATTACATACCTATGCTGTAACAGAGTTTCAAACAAATATTATTCATGCAATTTGTATGTAGAGGTATACATGTTATTTGAAACAGTTGAATTATACTTTTGCCTTTGGGAAAAAAAGCGAATGGTAATATATTCGTGACTTTTTTGGAATGCTGAAATGTTTGTATTTATACATATTTTTTACGAGTAAAGTCAAAGTAACGTTACGCGTGCGTTACGCAGACGACAGCATATATTACAGTATCAAAATCGTGGTCAACAGTATCAAAAGCCAATTAGTACCTATGTACCATGTAGCTCGTAGTAGAGAGAAGTAGGGTCTGGCCAGGAATATATTATGAGCATTGTCAAGAGGACGCTGTCAATCTCATGTTTGTGGTGGCAGTTCAATATACTATATATGTTCAATATAAAGTTAGTTATCTTGATATTCCGCAACATGGCGCGTAGTCATGTATGAGGCTTTACATTAAAGTTATATTTTAAGTAATATAAATTTAAGGCATTTAATTTATTAACCTAACCATAAAACGAGTTGTTTGGAATGACTTTAAAGGACTGGTTTTGATTGAAGTTAGAAAGGTGGGTACTTAAAGATTAGCATATACAATACATAGCTTGGCATAATTTTTTTTTTATTTATTTATTTGAGAAACAAACAGTCGTTTACAAATATTGTTACAATTTTTTCTTAAATTTAGACTTGGAGTTTCCTTATTTTTTACAATATTGCAGTCTATATAAAAATACTAGTTTCATGGGTAGATTCATAAGAGCCAGGCAATAGTCTATATTTTTATAATTATTATTTTAACATCAAGTTATTCTCGCCAAGTTTCGCGAATCGTCCCATAGGTAGGTACATGAAGATTATAAAACTATGTGAGTAGGTACTTAAATGTAGAAAATTATGGGTACTAACATAATTACCGGAAGGTGAATTAGCATTACGTGAACAGTAATTTAAAAAATTAATGACCGAAAATACATTTTATTGAATTAATGGAACTGTTAAACAAATCAATTTGATAAAGTTTTTCATTTTTTTTATTCATTTTTTTTTATCATAATTTATTTTATTTAAAAGACTGCATCGAACAGTCAACCTAAACTATCATAAGTTCATAACCTGGTAAGGCCCAGCCATAAAAAAATATATAAATAAATTACCACTGAAGATTAGTGCAGAGAATAGTATAGTTTATTTGTTAAAAAATTGTAATGAATGAAAACAAATGCAATCCAATTTAATAAGATTAGAATTTAATCGCTCAAGTTATTTTATGTTTAACCCTGACATATTCATATTTCCACAAACATGCTAATATATTATACAAATTTGAACAATATTGTCTTCGAGATAAAGTTCAAAATTATGGAGGTGTTCACATCAGCCTTCAAAAGATGGCTGGTATTTTTTTATTAACCAAACAGTACCTTAATATGTTAACAGTCAATCAGGATAAATCATTATGAAGAAGAAAAACAAACTTAAATATGTCATTGGGTTATCATAAAAGCTCTCTTGTTGTGAATGTCAAGGTTTCCTTTTACTTATTAAAATACCTATTCCTATGCTCTACCTCAGTCACAGATATTGAGATGTCTATGAATATGGACATGCCATAGATACCAATTTTGCTTGTCATAGACTGTTTGTGTTTTGCTGCAGCCAGCGCCGGCCCGTGCACTCGATCAGGGTAGAGCGAGTTTGAGTTTCGGCGCCCTTGGGAAGAAGTTTCACTACGTAGGAAAATAAATCGCGAGCGTAGCGAGCGCGAAATTTTTTCATAGTATTGCCGTAATTTGAAGATTAACGTAATACAGAATTTATGGATTTCATCATACAGAGTGCGAAAGGGAAAAATGGTTGAACTTTCGTAGTCGCACCCTAGTATAGTTACGTGTGAAATAACAAGCAAAATGGAGCACTATAGTGGCCAAGTGAGGAGCGCATTTCCGGAATTTGTTCTAACTAAAAGAGAAGATAATTATAATAGTAAGCGCGAGCGAAGCGAGCGCGATTTTTTTTCCTATTGACTCAATTAATTATTCCCCGCCAGCGGGGAATCCGCGAACTTTCAAGCTTTTGTCGTCTGCGGAGCTGCGGTCTTTGACATATTTTGGGGTATTTTATGTTCCCGACTTTTAGGCCTTATATTTCGCCATCACTATTATTTTTATAACACTAAGAGTTAATTAAGAGATTAACTGTGGACTCGATCGTCACCGTCGGGATGCCCATTTCGGTATTTTGCCACTAAGTAATCTGAGTGCTTTGAAATTCGCTCACCATCTGCTATGACTCACAAAATTGCGCCTTTCTGAGCCGTTTTGCGCCTTTGGCTTTATGAGGAACTCCGCTTTGGACTATCGGGTAGACTCATATTTTTGCATTTGGATAGCGACGTAACTTTGCCGTTCGCCGCACAACAACGTGGTTCGTCAAGGGCTAGAATCCTCCTTTTACGGCGCCCTAGCATCAGTGCCCTTATGAATGGCAATGTGGTGCAACATTCCACTTAATCTGAATTACAAATCTAGATTTTCAATAGGTGGATTCATTTTCTACTCCTCTCGCCATTTTGTGATATGTGCGCGCCCACGCAACGTATAATTTTTTGTATGGATTTTTCCACATTCTCGATTTTGGCGCCCCGTTACCATGTGGCGCCTAGAGCGGCCGCTCCACTCGCTATACCCTTAATCCGGCCCTGGCTGCAGCTAATGAACACATTGTCCGCAATCCTATTCTGTCTCTATCACAACTTGTTATACGGTTATCTTTTCAGATTCCTTAACCTTTTATTTATTATATGTTTTTTGCACAATAAAAGGCATTCTCTATCAGTCAACCATAGGGCAAAACAGAAATTGTATATCATAGCTTTTCTATTTTGATGGTCTCAACATGGGAGAGGACAGTAGTCAAAGTAGTAAGATATGATTCTAACCTGATAATGAGGGATTGTAAACAATTTTAAAAGGTGACAAAATAGGCATTTGGATAAGATGAAACTGAATTAATGGCTATGTACTATAATTACTATATTCTGTTATAAACCAATAATTAATTACTTTGACCTAAAACTAATTTCATTTACAATTTGTTTGCTTTTACTTACTTGTTAGTAACAAGTATAATAAATGAAGTTTGGGTCTTAGCAACACATATTTATTAATAATCTTGTGCAGGATATGAGAGCAAATAAGTTTAAAGCATTACCTAAAACTTGCTACATTGTACTGCTGACAAGCCCCAAGAAAAAACTGATAACTTCTAAACATTTTGTATGTCAAATTGTATGAAAAAAATATATCTTCTAGAAACAGGAATAATTCACTATTTTATATAAATATTAACCTTTACAGGTTTTAATGAATTATGTGATTCATTTTAACTATCATATGTATCAGTATGCATAAAAAAATCTCTATTGGTACATACATATACGTAATCTGTCTAGCTAATGCATTTGTTTACAGTGTTTATATTTAGTAGGTAGCTAGTGTCACATAAACATAATTTATTATTATCTCCATTATGGGCCCTATCCTCAATTCAATAACATTATGTTTATGTAAGTAAATAAGTGCATAACAAGGAATTAGTACTAAACAAGTATCTTGGAAGTATCAACTCAAAATCACTTTTGAATAAATGCTAGTTTCCTACTAGTCAAATCAGCTCCTTTTTAAGAACTGTCAAAACAATTTGCTAATATGGAATTACTATGAAATACTGAGGAGTGACGTCACAGTCAATTCATTTACTTTATATCTTTGTCTTTGACTTATTAAATAGAAATTATGTTTAAATATAACTACTGTCCATATTTTTCTTCTAATTATGTGGAGCTTTATTTCGTGCGCTGCATAAAATATTTTATTTTAAGTATAGGAAACTAGCCTATTATACAGTCATCAAGTCAAGACTTAATTTATGTTGAAGATAATAGTCACTAAGGATTATAATCTAGTTTTTTAGTGTTACTAAATATCAGTTGTTTGTATTTTAATTCACAATCAGTATTCAATAGCGGCTATACTAATAGCTAATCAAAGTGTTCAATGACAAAGTTGAAATGCACATGCAAATTATACCATTCAGTTTCATCTCTATTTTTAAAATAAGTCCTATGTAAACAATAAGCATACTTTTATATTTCATTAATTTAATTTATGCTCTTAGTTATGCATTGTGGAAAATGTATGTATGTAGATACCTATTTGTTTTTATTTGTTATACTAAGTTGGTAAGTTTGATATCTGCATAAATTAGTTATTTATAAATAATAACAAAGACTGAAGTTGCTGGATGAATACTAAGCCTGATAATGATAACCAAACAATCACAATAAAGCTACCTACACAACTCAAGTGTATGTTCCTTCTGATAAACATATTTGTTGGACTAGTGCACATAATCAAGACTTCTCACAACTAAGGCGAGAGGTGATTACGGAACTGTCTGTCATGAAAATTTATTTAAATTTACACAAACAACGTCTGGGTGTGACGTTGCTATCGGCGCGCCTCTTATCACTTGGCATGCTCCCGCCGTCTCGCGGCCGAGCTGCCGAGAGCCGAGTGCCTCGGGCCTCACTTCACTCCCTTCCACTACAAATCAAACACTCGAATATTCTCACTCGCCTACATTCATTTACTAACATTATTGATTCAGTGTAATCCTTTACACCATCTCAGGACGACGGTAAACTATCGGTAAGCCCCCTAAGTTAATAGTTGTTATTTACTATAGTCATATGTCATAATCAAGCTCGTGTTCTCCTATCTCTTACGACTTGTATGTAAATTACTTACTATTTGAAACGTTGTCGTCCACAATTCTTGTAGGTTTTTCACCTATTGATGACAGTTAGTGATGTGCTTGTGTCCAATGATTAACGATGACACGCCGAGGAGTTAAATCGAATCGATCACTCGATTTTTTACGGTTGCCGTATAAATCCACACAGCCACTGACATTTAAGAATTTGTTTTCGCGAACTGCTTCAACATTGACTTTAAACAAAACAATCACAGGGCACTAGACGGAGACTACAACACCCGTAAGCGCTTTTGCAATAATTAACTATCATTCACTAATAAATAAAATATGTTTTTAAATGCAATAACACTATAAAAATAAATTACTTTTGAAATAAGAATAACATATAAATTCCACTATCGCGTATTTTGTCTTAGAGTTGTTTTTCATATTGGCAGGAAGACGCCTGCCATCGAGCGAGTCTTGTTATTCAATGACGCGGACGCGGCGCGGTGTTCGCAGTCGCGTAGCGGGAGAAAACGGGCGGGCGGCGGCGGTGCACCGGCTGCCGCCGATGTTGTCTCACACTAGCGTAGGCAGTTGTGTGTCACGTCGACCCCGACACACAGACGTAACCTGCTATGTCTAGCCGTGTCTGTGTGCTCGACAGCCGACACAATACAGTACGTGTGTTCCGCGCCAAGGTAAATGTGTGCGTAATGTTACTATCAGTACGACGTACATATGATTCGGCACACATGTAGAAGAAGCTCGATTGCTGCCACCGCGCCGCGCCGTCGTTTGTATGGGCACCTATATGTAGGTATTAGCGAGCGATGCGATGACGCGTTTGTCGGCTTGCGAGACGAGACGAGACGGTTGGCATTGCTCAATGATCGAGGTAATCGTAAGAGTTGTAACGAAATCGAAGTAGGTAGATACAAATCAACATATAACAGAAACCAGTAAATCATCCACGCCATCCATGTTAACATCCAGGTACTTGAGATTTCCAAGATTTTTTTACTTAATTACAGATTAACCGTTAGGTACAACACCACTATTTATCTAAACATCACATTACATAACACAACCGCAACACGGGGTCAAAAAAAGTCTTATCTTAAAATACCTGTGCTAATTTATTTTTATAGTGTATTTTTAAATAGTATTGTTAAAAAACCAAGCATAAGTACTTGTTTTACAACACTTATGCGCGGTTTCGCTCGCGTTAGAAAGAGGCAAAAAGTAGCCTATGTCACTCTCCCTTCATCTATCTCCACTTAAAAAATTACGTCAATTCGTCGCTCGTCAGTTTTGCCGTGAAAGACAAACAAACAGACACACACACTTTCCCATTTATAATATTACTTGTATTGTACTAAAACGTATTCTGTGATATTAGTAAGGATTGTTAAAAAATCACTAATTCGAATTGAAAGTTTGGAATCCAAAACGCATACCGAGCGAGACTCTAATGGCCCTATTCGACTAGTCAGAAAGCGCCATCGTAACATAACCACTATGTGTAAGACGCCGATCGAAACGCAGCAGATTGGCTCTGTCGCACCAATACGGGCGAGCGATAGAGATAGAGTTGGTTACGATAACCATAATTATTATAGTAAGCGTTTGTGCATTTGGCTACGTAGGTACCCTGGCCCCGTAGCCGAATGGCATTTCTCCGACGCCAAACGAAAGCGATACGCCGCTGGCTCTGTCGCGCCAATACGCAAGCGCGATAGAGATAGATATCTACTAGCGCTTCGTTTCGTGAGCGTTTCGTGAGCGATTGTGCCATTCGGCTAGCCACCCTGGGCAGAAAGGTGCGTAATTCCTACGTTAGATAGATTAAGGGTCGGTTGCACCAAACCGTCTGTCTCCATTAAATCGTTCGTTAAATTATATTGTATGGGAACTTCCATAGACGTCTGCTGCGTGACGATGATGTGTCTGTCAAATGTGGTTGATGCAACTGGAGCTTAGACTTTCATTATAACTAAATGTTATTAGGACCCCTTAACATTCTAATTGAGTCCTTGAATAGTAGATTTCTCATATCGACGGTGAAGTACCATGAACTCCCAACTACTTAGGTTTTCGTACTTAGTTAGGAGTTCATGGCACTTCGACACCGATATGAGAGATAATTTCGTCCTCAGCAACTGTGACCTGGGTGGCCGAGAGGATACAGGCATCTGCCGCGATTGCAGAGTACCTACGCTAGTTCGATTCCAACCTCAGCACCTGAGCAGTGCCTAAGCACTGGAGGCCTTGGTCACTTTTTCTTTCATATACAGGGTGTCCCAAGACCATGGGACATGAAGGGAAAGTATCTAAAATATCACAGATAGGATATATTGCTGAAAGAAGACTTTATTTTATTTTTAAAACTTGGTAAAACTGCATTCAAAAAAAAATTTTTTTTTTTTAATGTACGGACAAATTTTAAGGCTAAGGAGTCTGCCATGTAAAATGTTAAAATTCATGGTCTTCCTTTTATCTCCGACACTATGTTATTTAGAGAAAGATAATCTTTATGATGAAGCCTATCGATCGGTATGACAAAATTACAGGATGTTTTTTTTTCTCGTGTAGCGGGTTTGATTCCCGGTTTAACCATGTAATTATTTAAAAATCTATGAATGGAGTTTTACTTAGTTTTAAAAATAAAATAAAGTCTTCTTGTAGCAAAATACCCTATCTACGATATTTAAGGTACTTTCCGTTCATGTCCCATAGTCTTGGGACACCCTGTATAATATGCGTAATTTATTTTGTTTTTAACCCCTTGACATTGTTCAGAACAAAAATGCGGTTTTGATAAGCAATACGGGTAATTCATTTTATATTAACGAGATAGATACCTACGGTGAATCAATTTTATGGTCGGTTGTGTGTTCTTGAAATCGTCCTTAGTAAACACGCCACCGACCCACCTATTTGTAAGCAGTCCACTCAAATAGTAAAACTTATACTCGAGCGTGTCCGATTAAGGATTTCGCTTTCGCAAATCCTATCGACGCGGAATCGGCTCTAGCCGACCAAAAGTCGCTCGTTACTATGAAGACGCGTCATTGTCGCTTGAACGCATGTTCAATTAGCCCCGTTACGCCGTGTCTTGCGGACGCGACGGCGACGTTCGCGCGACCGTCGCCGTCGCGTCTCATCGCATCGTCTACTTTCCATATCGATAAGGCTTGATTTCGTATGCGTCGCATCGCCGACGCGCGACCATCGCGCGACCGTCGCCCACGCAAGCCACGGCGTTACCCTGCAACCAGGACTGCCGAGTCTCTATCGGCTTTACGACGAGGTTATGACCTTAGTATATGTTACTTAGCAGGATGGAACATACTTATTTATTACTGAAAGAAGATATTATTTCGATTTAAAAAAATTAACTGCATTTATAGATTGTAAACTATTACATGGTTAAATCGGGAATCAAACACACTACACGAGAAAAAACGCGTGATGCGATTGCGAACTCATCAATCAATGGCGTTGTGGCATTCCTGCGCACAAGGTGCATTGACACCTAATGTGAATTTTCGGTCGTATCGGAAATGGGCTCTACCCATGGCTCTGCCGTTTTTTGCTCACCACTTGGCGCCACTGTAGATGGTGGTCTAAATTACTGTTTTCAGTTGTATTATATAAGGGTTAGTTTCTAATTATGTTGAATAATCCGCAAAATAAAATTTACAAAGTAAAAACGAATTAAGTATATAATAAAATTATTATACAGTTGTAATAAAAACGCGCGTAAGACAGGCTAGAAGAAGACATTGACATTTGAGGTTTGAGGCCAGGCCACTCATATCTAAGGCACGCCACAGACAGTCTGAAAAATTCATAATCTTAAAAAAAGATTTGTATGCAACCTGTCAGTTCAAACTGACAGATCTGACAGTTTAAACTGAGAGTTGCATACAAATCTTGTTTAATAAGATTATGATTTTTTCAGACTGTAGCGTGCCTAAGGCGGCTCTTATTTTATGAACGTGTTATCCTGTGTCTGTGCCCGATTCGAATTCTACCACATTAAGCTAAAAAACGAAAGTTTGAAATATATGTTATTGAGATGAGATGAAGTAATGTTAGACTTGTAAATTTGCACGTAATAAATGTTATAGGGACGCAAATCGTCACAAAAGCAAGTGAACCCAAATGGCTGGGATTAGGGCAAACGAATGATGAAAGGTGATATACCACCGGGTGTCCCTAAAACCAACACCAAAACGGAATGGGGTTGAGATGAGATATTGGCACCTTAAAACTTTTTTGTTTACGTTTTATCAAGGACAATATATACCGGGACTGACAAAGCCCATACAAAAAAGTGTACCCCTGAAATGTATAGGCCTTTTAGGGATAAAACTAGATGGCGCTGTTTCGCAGCCTGGAAGTGGCAAAAATCATATTTTCCCCAAATATTTTTGCGTGTTTCTATTTTTCATAAGAACAAATAACATATTTCTTTATTTTAATATCATGATATCACACATTTTGAAAAAATAAAACGAAATTTGTAGGTATCATCAGTGTAGTTATGATAGTACCTACTTATTTAACAGGTGGCGCTAAAAAAAATGAGGTACCTACCTACGATTCTTAGTATGAAGATTGTCAATACTATATCATCCTTGGTTTTATAAATTAAACGACCAATATCGCAAAAACCATCACATTTCCATTACAGTAAAATTCGCTTATAGTATTTTATGCAACAGGCGTATAAAGGAGGTCAAAAAAGACGAGTGGCGTGGGTAACAATTTGAGGCGAAGCCGAAAATTGTTATTTAGACGCCACGAGTATTTTTAGACTCAGTTAAACACCGTTGCATACAATACTTTTTCTAACGACCATGCACTTAGTTTTTAATAGTTTTTTTGAATAACTTTCGTGAAATTCACACTGTTTCCTGTATTTTGACGCAAAGGTTTGCACTGTCAGTTCGGTTGCCCAAAGCCTTCCCGCGCACGCGCGCAGTGTCGTTATAAGTCGTTGCCATGGTTACAGAGCCAAACAATGCGTTTTCAGTTTTTTCGATACTGCGCGCATGCGCGGAAAGTCGATGGAGGCTGGCTTTGGGGAATAGACCTTTATGTAGGGTTTTAAAGATCTGTGCACGACCCTGTAAATGACGAATAACAGTTCGGGAGTAGAAAAATGCAATAGTTAATGATATTTATGTCCTACCCTACAGTACTGTTTCAAGGACTGTGCTACACATGTCAATCTATTTATATATTATGTGTATCCCCACAACCCCTTTTCGTTTTGGCGTTGGTTTTAGGGGTATGAATGTGTGTATGTTCAGTTTATAAATGTTTAGGTTAGAGTGAACTCACGGGGCAAGCGGCGGCGGCTGCGGCGGCAGCGCGCCGGCGGCGCAGGAGCGGGCGGGCCAGCGCGCCCGCGGCGCACACCACCACCGCGGTGCCCGCGCATGCGCCCGCCCACCACCACTCTGGAATACAACAACGATATGTTCAGGTCAAGGTATATTTTGGCACGGAATTGTCTCATCTTAAATACAGTCCCATGAGTTGAGAGCATTCATTCTCTCAAGTTAGTATAGGATGTGAGAAAAAAGTCATTTCAGAAAAAAAATCCAAATTTATAACAATATTCGTTCTGTTTGTACTTAATGAATAATTCCGCCACTAAAGAGTTTTTTTCTATTTAATTAATTAATTTATTTATTTAATCTTTATTGCACAAAAGAAAAATCTTACAGTACAAAAGATGGACTTGATGCTTTAAGCATTATTTACCAGTCAACCTCGAGGCTAAGCAGAGAGACTGTGTGTGTTAATATGTCTTTCCTGTAAGTTTTTAGTTTCGGTGCATATAAATAGACACTTACTCGACTATAAATAAATAAACACATGACATCATTTGATACTGACATAATATCCGATCCATATCGTATTTAGAGATAATTTCAGGTCTTATGGAGAAGTTTGAATAAAATTACCACCCAGAGTTGAGTGAATCAGAGTGACTTTTACGACTCGGGCTTCAGCCGCATTTGAGGTCAGGACCATAGATGCCAATTGAATTTTACAATTTCTTAATTTTCGAGGCAGATAAGCATAATGGGCGCAACGGGCGGATAGCAACGAGACGGCGCGCGGTGCGAGTTGTAAACATCCATGCAGCAGAATTGGAATATTCAAACTACCTATGAGTTTGCAGCATTGCTATTTTAAAACGAGACCAGGAAATAGGCAATGTTCAACAGGTATTTTTCAGTTTATATAACTAGATTTTGATAAAAAAAATATAGAGCCAAAACGATAACAATTTTTCCCCTCACTAGCTCGAAAACAGGTGTTTTGTCCTTTAATACCAGCGGGTAAAAGCGCATTTTATCCACTAGTGGGTAAAGTAATTTGACCTTGAATAAAGTCAAATTGACTGCTTTAAAATTGATAAAAGTAGGTGAATCTAGTAATAAAGATGATTTGCCACCTGTGGAACTACTGGAAGCAGTGATAAATGCATTTTTTGCGTTGTAGTTTCCTCGCTATAGTAAGGGGAAAAGTTTTGTGTTACACTCGGGTGCAAATGTATTTTACTTCTCGTGTGTTAAAAAACTCGCAAGTTCAGGATTCTATTCTCGAACCACTCGCTTCGCTCGTGGTTCAAATCCTTTCACTTGCTAGGTTTTTTTCAATTCCACACTCGGCGTTAAAATACAACTTTGCCCCTTGTATAACAAATAACAATTTTTTCTGGGTGGTAAATTGAGAATTCATTCTTGAAAGCCGTTAATAGGCGGTAGAGATAAATTATGTTTTTTTTTTATTTATTTTTAAAGGACCTTTGTAAAAATTACATATCGGCCATGATTTTATTTGAATAATGTTTAATTCCATGAGATGATATCAACTTGTCATATTAATAATATTCATCTTGATGGGATATATACGAACTTACTACTACTAGACTTGGCCATGTCATTGTCCACATCAAAGTTAAACCTATACCGGGTGTATGCTATAACAGGAGTAATATATTAACCCTTAAATGCATGAATTTTTCTTTTAACGAGATATTAATATATGTGATAGGTAGACAATGGTTTACTGACTCTGGGAAAAAAAATAAAAAAAAATAATTAAGATCGATTTTTATACTAAATCAGTGTTAGAAGTTAAATAGGTAAAATCTTATTTATATCAATATGTCGTAATTGGTAAGTTTTATTAAAAAAAAAATACTACTATTAAAAAGGTACACTATTTGTGAAACCTATATGATAAAATGTTTAAACATAAACTAATTACTAACTCCGAAAAAATCAGCCTAAATCACATACTAAAAATCGCCATCGTCCTGTTTTTTCACACTTTTCCGCCATTTTATCTTAATCCTTAAATAATAAATAGTAAATCATTATATTATTTAATTTATTTAATTGTATATTAAATAATAATAAATAATGAATAATAGTTAAGCAATAAATATGATTTTGGATAGCTACATATCGAGCCACGGGCCATCAAATATATGATGCATATATACCTACATCACCATACATTTAAGGGTTAAACCAGACTGAGGGCTGGCTAGAGGCTGTAGTCCTCAAACGACGAACTATGTCATCGGCTTTACAACTATCTTTTGTTTTGATTTCTAGTACTTACACTTTATTTAAATATATGTACAGTCACGGACTTTAATTGTTGATCCACTTCTAGCTCATTTTATACTGCAACGTCATAGCTGAACTATGCTTAACTGTGAGATGTCCAGTCACAGAATACATATTAGTTGGTCCAGTATAAAATGAGCTAGAACTGGATCAACAATTAAAGTCCGTGACCGTACTCACGTTAATATATCGCGACTGGCAACATGTTTCGAGTCATGTGGAGATCCATCATCAGACATGAGTGCTCGCAGCGGCAAGACTCCGTGCACCCGTAGGTATATTAACGGGAGTGCATCCGTATGTTTAAATTGTCTCACGAAAGTTTAATGTCTATATTTAAACTTCATTCAACAAGCATCGTCAATTGTTTCTATGGTAAAAGTACCATTGCTGGGTAGTGTACTAGTAGATTCCACTTTCAATCTTAAGTCGTAGTCAATAAATGTGTATATCATTTAAATGAAAAAGAAGAAACCCAAAACAAAACGAAACATTTTGCTATGTCATTGTCATCTTTCACATAAGATTTTCATTTCATTACTATGATTAGTCGGGTCACCGGGTCTTCTAGGATAGACATCTGCGCAGCTATCTATCTATGCGTCGTAGTAGGCAAGTGTGTTAGTCAATTGTATTTTTATTCAGATCGAATGCAAACTTTATGTAAAATGCGATAGGAGCAAAGAACAATACCTACACGTGCTGGTGTCATTCAACTGTGCTGCATACATTGCGAGCTGGGTACGTAAGATTTACCTACTTAGCCGCAAGGTGTGTTATGTTAAGAGTCTCCACAGCCAAGCCACCCCCATACAAACGTTACACTCTCATTTTATTACGACACGCCTCACTAACACGCCACAAGAGTACATGAGGAGCCTGAAAGTTGCACCATGCATAGTATAAAAAAAACCAAAACAAAATCGGTTCATCTGTTCGGGAGCTACGAAGCCACAGACAGACACACACACAGACAGACAGACAGACACGTCAAACTTATAACACCCCATGGTTTTGAACGTCGGGCGTTAAAAAAGTAAGAGCGAATCGCCTAGCGCGGTACCTACGCGCTACGTAAGTATTAGTATGATTTACAGCGATGAAAGTAATGTAATGAGCGGATGAGAAAGGTATTAAGACGATACGGTAGGGGTCAATTCTCCATACAAACGCTCTCGACTATTTCCTCCCTGGTTTTTGAAGATAGAGCAATGATTGTTATTATTTTTATCTGTGTCGGACCGTTTTGATTTTTTGATATTCTGCTTTTTAAAGACTCTAGAGCCAATCAAAAATTGTCAAAAACGGTCTTTTTCATTGTGGCGTAAAAAAGGTGTGATCCTCAAGATTGGTAACAATTAACCAAAAAAGCTAAACGGTCCGATATAGATTATTTCATTGTTATTCAGATTCTCAAATTTCGTTCCGATTGATTAAGTTTTGAAGGAGGAAAGAGTCGAGAGCGGAATCTCGATTTTAAAGATTTTTTGAAATATCTTTTGACTGAGTTGTTCTTAATGGACAATTTTTTTCGATAAATCTAGTTTATAACACTTGTATATTTAACTAAAATTCCCAAGTTGAAAGGGGAGCTCCTTTCCATTTTAGCATTTTCGCTACCGTATCCTCTTAAGAACGAATGTAGGAAGGAAGTAGAGAAAAGGGAAAAAGGAAAAGGTTGATAGACTGTTACAATACAAGATATGAAACGTACGAAGTGAATAATGAGACGGACGAGAGGTGATTATGATGCTAAAATTATGTTACTTCAACGTCCAAGCAAAATTTCATATTAGTTATTTTGGAATCATCAGTCGCTAAATATGTATACTGTATGAAGTAGAGCTAGTGAAATGAAATGAAATATTTATTTTCCAAGTAGGCATATTACAATGCGCTTATGAACGTCAAATAAAGCTACGCCGGCTCTAACCCTACGCCTCAGCCTCGAGAAGATTTCAGTCCCCCTCAGTTGGAGGGGGTATCCCTATGGGACCGGCAAGAAACTCGGCGGGCCACTTCTTTTCAAAACATTACATCTTATAATTAACATGCATTAAAAAACGAGATACAATTTAATCAGCAAAAGTATTCATCAAAAAAAGAAATATTAACAGACTAGGAACCTACTCTATGGAAATTCATTTTACATGCAATACTTAATTATAAATATTATTATCGCTATGGTTAATTTGTGTTGCCACTTCTAGCAACGAATACGAGTTACAGGCTTAGATATAGGTAAGTTACTTCAATGTTTAATTGTTCATGGCAAGTGTCATGTTATTCCAGTATGTCGTTAAAAACGGAGAAAAATAAAATTGTACAAAAAGGTGGATTCGGCTAGTCTGTACCTACTGCCGACTCTTAAGGATGTTTATTAATGGTGCTCCCACACTGGCTGTTATAAATGTTATACAGGGTGTTTCCATGCACGTAATACAAAATTAGTGATTCCGGCTCTATTGACGACAAAGAATATAATACACGTATTGGGTCTTAATATTGTACCTACGTAATTAAATTTTGCTAATTGTGTAACAAAATAACTAAATCAAATTCTCGAACTGCGGTCACTTGTTTGTGACAAGTAAAATGTCAGAATGCATTTTATTCATAAAATATCAGCCTAGATAAACAAAAAGGTGAGTAAAGTTTATACATACTACAAAACTAGGTTCGAACTATTTTCTTTCAGGATTTAGGAAAACAATGATACTAATGATTATTAACTAGTTTAACAACATGCGACCTAACATAGTGTTTTAGAAATAGGAAGACGAGTTTTAAAAACATATTTTGTATTACGTTCATTGAAACACCTTGCATAACATGATGTCTGGTTATACATATAACCTTTATAACATCAGCCCAGTGTAGTAGCACCATTAGTGCTTGTTTTGATGTTTAAACGATCTAAGTTATACTTACGCCTGAGATACAATTTTCGATACTACAATAAAATAATGGTCGAATTGAAAACCTCACCCTTCGTCAAAGTCACTTAATATTTAAAACGATATTTATTAACAAAACTCATATTTCTCCCAGTAGGCATATATATGAGATATTTATATATAGGGAATTTGATTTCACCTCCTCCAATTCCTTCATCAATCATTATTAATATCATTTCTAATAGTTCTTTGTTATCACGTAAAATAGGCCCTTAGGGGTGATAACTAATAAAACAAACACTTTGTAATTAAGCTAACAAGTACTCGCACGCTAAATATAGGGCACACACTTCTTTCATTTAATTCCTTCTTGCATATATAACCTAACTATGTATCATTGCAGTTAACCTATGTAAGTATATTTTGGTCCAGAGTGCATTATTTCTATATTTATAAAGGAGTTTGTTTGCGTGGTCGCGCTAATTTTAGCGAACCTTAATCAGAATCAGAATATCTCACTCCACAAGCCGGGCCGGCTGCGACTCGCCGGATTATACGATCTCAGGGATATCTTTCATTCCAGAGGAAACTCAATGTTCGTGTTGTATTTGCCAAAAGACATGTTATTTCAGCAATGCGGGATTCATAATATTAAAGGAGGTTAAATACCTCTTGTATCGTATTGAAGATTCAAACGTGTACCTATTACGTTTGAACCTCTATTCAAAATTTCAATTGGTTACCCTTGTAGTTTCTAACCAATTGTATAGATTGTAAAATTTGTGCTGGTCTGTAAAACAGAGTACCTATCTAGTTTATGATGCTACATTTACTATGTTCAGTTTACGACTCGAACTCTGATAGGTATATCACAGACATACTAACAGATAATTACAATATTAATTCAACTGATCAACGTACGTCCTCATAAACAAATTAACACTATTTATCTAACATGTGTAATTAATTGTGTACGGAAACTACTGAGAAAAGTTAGGCACTAGATTGTTACGAGGATAGTTCGCAGTCTCAAGTTAAATGCAGTTGTTTGTAGTGCCGATTGAGCGGCGTTAGTCATTCACGGCGGCGGATTCCTGCAGCCGCCGCGGAAGCGGCCCCGACCAGCGGCGGCTGGGGCCCAAACAAACGGCATGTGGTCGCGCGTACTCGACAAAAATTCGACATCGTTCGCCCAAGAATGCACAGTGACGCTATTTATAGCGCATGCGAGGAGCGCGGGGGCGGCGGCGACGTCTGGTGTCGGTCTGCCGGGGCCTGCCGCCGATCACCGAAATAGCTTCTCCAGCTGGCGTTACCTGGCCACGTGGCGCGCAAGCTGCCCTACCTGCCCTCCACTCCTCGCGAGGCCCGAGCGCCTTCTCCGCTCTCCGCGGTCCTTCAATTACAGCCCCTATTAGTCCTACAGACGATCATCCGACTACACAGCGCTTCGAGACAGATTGGCTTAGGTATTATAAGCTAGATCTGACGCGACATCCAGATACGTATTGCGACAATACACATCTGTCTAGAGAGAGAATTTATACAGGGACCTCCACTTGGCAGGGAGTTACGTCAATTGCGTCAACTGTGTCGTAAACTAAGGGAGATTTTTTAGATGTTTGTAATTGCCTACTGAAATTCGGTTACTTTACTTGATTAGGCACTTGCATTTGCACTATATATATAATATCAAAACACATATTAAGTACATACCTAATTATAAACATATGACGAATTTCATGAGAATGTTTGATACCTAGGGTAAAATTCTTTTGTGGAGGCATCATAAAAAGTTCATGTTAATCTTATTCGTTTCTCTTTCATAAGTAATATGATAAATCTCTGAGTAGGTAGGTTTTATTTAAATGCAAGTCAGACTTTATCGTAGAGAATGAAATGGAATGTAATAATATATGGAAATTGAAATGAAACGATGGAAGGACAATATTGTTCAAACGATTTCTTATTTCTGCAATTGTTTGGTCCACATAGGCTTCCCACAGACAGTCTTAAAATTCATAATCTTAAAAAAAATTGTATGCATATACACGGTGTTTCCGGTATCACTCAAACCTCAGACACCCCAACTGATTTTTATTTTTTAAACTCATCTAGAGTATTCATCTTTTAATCTGATCGTTACTTTTTTTTAAATTGAATTTTTAATTTTCTGTACAGCTCTACTTGACTTTTAGCTCTACACTCAATAAAATAATTGCTAACTACCATCATAAACCATAAGACTATTTATTTGTGTACGTTACTGCAACGACATAAGGTTTACCAATAGACAGCTAAGATGTCACTGTAAAACACTTTAAAGCTTTGTCACAGTAAACTTCAAATTGGACAGGTAATCGCAGTAAGCAAATAAACTCAATATTCAAAATGACAAGGTTGTAATTAGGTACGAGTTCAATTTGTTATGACTTATGATAAACATTAAGATTAAACTGACAAACAACGTCAAACTAGTAGCGGAAAAAATAATCGTCCAAGTAACCGGCCAGTATTAATACCCCTAAATACTGAAAAAAGGTAAACAACCTCTAGCAATGCGATATACACAATGTTGTATTACGAGTACAATAGAATGGGCACGTAAAAAATAACTAATAATACTAATTTAAATAAAAATATTACCCCATCAAGATATAGCTCAATCGATTCTACTCTCGATTCTGAACAAACTGTTTTCAGGTTTTTAGTGTTAAGTGAAACACGGTGGTAAAACTAGCTTTTGCTCGCGGCTTCGTTCGCGTTAGAAAGAGACAAAAAGTAGCAGTTATCACTCTCCATCCCTTCAACTAGCCTCTCCACCTAAAAAATCACGTCGCTCCGTTTTGTCGTGAAAAACGGACAAACAAACAGACACACAACTTTCCCATTTATAATATTAAATAGTATGAATAGTGACAATCAGTTACCTATTATGTACCTACTTAAAAAATACAAATAAAAATACACACATCAGTGTCATACATGACATGTCAAACATCTATCATTTTTTGAATTCACTGATTCATTAAGTACATGTGCGAAGAGGGCATTCGTAACTCGTATCACGAGAAGGGAGCTTTGTCTTTCGGTCGTGTTTTAATTTATTGCCATTCGTTTCCGAATTTCCTCTTTTTCGCACTTGGATCGTAATGTAGGTATTACACTACTATTTATTAATTTTTTTTCGCGGACTCGACACACTAAGTCCGCGTTTTCACATTATCCGATCCGATATCGGATGGTCGGAAGGACTATCATAGTCGCAAAAAATCCAAGATATTCGCCTGTAATGTATGGGATATCGGTCCGACATCCGATATCGGATCGGATAATGTGAAAACGCACTAAGGGCACAGTATAATAAAGAGTATATACTATCGTACAGTATGGCCACTTCCGCTCCCCGTTGAAAGCGCCGCCCACCCTCTGAGGTTACCTCACAGTTACCCGCCTGTCAACGCGAACAGTCAACCTGTCATATCTCACTCATACAAGCATGGTACGCGTTCAACTGCTACACGAGCCTAGAATGTGTGTGCTAGGAACGCGCCTCTTTCAGGGTCAAAAAGATTTAGTAAAAACACCGTCACTTCTTAAACGGACAATATTATGAAAGTTAACGACTCTGGTACATTCGTATCCCGTTTTTCGTATTTGTGAGTGTCAAGAACTAAAAAAATTTTTCCTGTCATTTAGAATGTCGTCCTAAAAATTAGCACTAGATTTTCTTAAACTTTTGTAATGTCCACAGGAGAGATATAACCAATTACCCATACATTAAAATCTGTTTGACCCTTCATATATTTGATCAAGTTCAGTGTCCGAGATGTGTGCTAAGGGCAAAAGATCAAAACCTGCTATACGTGTAGTCGAATATTGATGCCTATGGTCTTTTGAAATATAAAGTTCCTCGTGTATAGTATTATGTTCCACAAACATACGCTACGTAATAGATAGGTGTACTTTGCACTCGGTGAAGTGCAGACGTCAACTATTAAGTAGGTGTTGATTTTAGAAATTCCCAGACAGTGAATGGGTGTCAGGTCTTCTTGATCAACAATTCCATTCACTCAATTAGATGAAAACATTCAACCCCATCACGACACGCAGAGTTAAGACTTAATTCCCCTGTGATGATATGTATTACCAATACTTCAAGGAAAATTTTTTTACTCTTAATAATATAAATTTATTAATTTTCACAGAACTATAGAAAGTTAAGAAAGTTTTTCTTATTTTAACTTCTGATTAGCAGAAACGTCTGCAATCGATGCCACTAGGCTTAGAATAAATTTAAAAGTGGAAAATGTCTGCCTTGGGTGAGACTTGAACTCACGGCCTCTGGATAAAAAATCTTTATCTTGCTAATAAAAAAGAAAAAGTAGCAACACAATATCTATAACTCAAATTATTGTGAAGAAAAACTCCTTGCGGGTTATTCTATAGGGAACTTTTCCATTATCTTTTATTCGAAATAACTACGATGGATAAGCGACCGTTGGGATCTTGGCCTAATGATCTCGCTACTTTTCTCGGAGATATTAAAAAACTACAAAACGTCAGAATAAGATTTCGTAATTAAGTAAATGAAGTAGAGTACAGTCACCGGCAATAACATCGCTCAAAAGGGAGGCCGCAAAAATATCTG